>NW_004797723.1:329261-340867 GCF_000002075.1 Aplysia californica | reverse complement strand
TTCCGTGCTTGCTCAGCCTTGCATTTACTAGAATCACTGACACTCGTATTGTTTGTTGTTTTGGTTTTGGTTTTGGTTTGGTTTTGATTTTAGAGTTGTTGTTTGTTTGTTGTTGTTTTTTGTGGAGGGGGGGTTGGGAGGGGTTGTTTTTTGTTGGGGGGTTTTTTTTAGGGGGGGGTTCTTTTCTTCTATGTTATTGTCTTTTTAATGCTTGTGTATTTTCCCCACCATTGACACAATTTGGATCATTCTGGAGCTGGGCATCGTCAAGGCCAACCCCAGCTGATAGCGATACAACATCCAAGCAAAAAGACCGAGATACTCGATTGACAGCTGGTGATCTCTCTAGATTCTCTTAGAGACAGACCTGACCATCAATGATTTATTTATAGAGGCACCAGCCATCCATGTCCAGGTGCTGTTTTAGCCTCTTTTTCCTGTATGCGGATTAATAATATCTTTTTGCCAATTTATTGGTTTCGCTTCTATGTACCCCATATCTTTTAGAGACACAATATCAGAACTATGTAAAAGGCAATGCCTGGTCATGTATTTCCCCGAGGGAGATAGTTATCCGAGGCTTTTGGGTCGATTTAGGTCCCATAGAAACAACAATTCTCTCCTTTTTTATATATTCGACAAAGGTATAAGATTAAGAGCAAAGTTAAAAAGGAGTGGAAGACACCGAGCAACAAAATGCTGAGAAAGGGGGCGTTGTGATTATATTTTATCATCCTACTCGAAAACAATTTTTTTTTAAAGAATATTCAGCCATTGAGATGTACCACACCGCGTCACATATGATATTTTAAACTAGAACTGAAGCCAAATAAAACACACAAAAAATGTATCTAACATACAGCATAAAGTTAATATTCCTTTACACTTTATCAATGACACCATCGTCTGAATGGTGTTGCTTGAAATATCCTAAGCAATGACTTTGCCTGACAAAGCCGTGCAGTGAAAATCAAAAGAACACGCGGTCATTGCCCTTTCAACAACTTTTCTTTTCGTCCCTTTCAATCTTCGACCTACACATAAGTTGGCAGATAAACGGACAACGATCAACTGGAACTGAAGCTAATTATTCGGAATGGTTGGGAATTCACTTAATATTTTGTAAAATAATTGTTATACACCATCAACACTATTAAGGAGTCTGATCCGAGAATTCTAAACGAGCGACATAACAATAGCCCTACATCATATTGATAGGAGTTGTCCTTTTATTGGAAATGTCAAGATAGAGGCATATGCTGTCAACGTTATAGTCTCTAAGTAGACATACGTCAATACATAGAACAAAAAACAAACACTTAAGAAAATCATGAACTTGACATTAAAAGATCAAGTTGGCAGTCTGCTGATATCACCCCAAGAAAGACGGACACGAATAAGTATATCATATTCTTTTTAGTACTCCTACGAATCTCTCTCCCTTCCTCCTTCTCTCCTTCCATCCCCCCTCCCCCGTTTCTCTCTCTCTCTCTCTCTCTCTCTCTCTCTCTCTCTCTCTCTCTCTCTCTCTCTCTCTCTCTCTCTCTCTCTCTCTCTCTCTGTATATATATAGATAGATAGATAGATAGATAGATAGATAGATAGATAGATAGATAGATAGATAGATAGATAGATAGATAGATAGATAGATAGATAGATAGATAGATAGATAGATAGATAGATAGATAGATAGATAGATAGATAGATATCCCTCTCTCTCTCCCTCTCCCCTCTCTCTCTCTCTCAAACACACACACACACACACACACACACACACACACACACACACAGACACACACACACGCACGCACGCTCACACACACGCATAAACACACACACATACATACACATGCACATATCCTCTCTCTCTCTCATTACAAGTCAGTCTTCCGAAAGAGTGATGTGCACTTAAATAACAAAGAACAATAAATAAACAAATAATATGTTTCTTAATGACAAACCCTAGACTTTGACGCTGTTTCCATCATAATAATGAATAAAAGGTTTCATCACAATCTTCTGGTGAACAAAGGGGATTATCCCAGCAATACCTCAGAAAAGAAGAGGGAATGGGGACAATGCCCATTGTTTGTAATATAATTTTCTCAAGCTATTTAAAAAAACAGCCCGGTTTGAATTTACTGACACTTGTCTTTTTGCTCATAGAAATTAATAATTCGAAATCAAAAGCTAGAGTATTACAACGTATCAAAAGCTATCAGAGAAGGGAGACAATTATTTTAGTGGTGAAGAGAGAGAGAGAGAGAGAGAGAGAGAGAGAGAGAGAGAGAGAGAGAGAGAGAGAGAGAGAGAGAGAGACTGACAGACAGAGACAGAGAAAGACAGAAAGAAATAGATAGAGATTGAGAGAGATGGGGGAAGAAGGAGAGAGAAAGAGAGGGGGGGGGTGAAATACTGTAAATCGGATATCTAGTTTTCTCTTCCTTCAAATTTATGCAAATATTGCGAAAGGAGATTGATTTATCAAGCTTACGTAACGAAAAATACAGTGACGCACAAATTAAGACCGTTGTTTTAACAAGTTTCTTTTGTTACCATTTTTGTTTTGTTTTGTTTATCGCTAAATATACCCTTTCTTTGTTTTACTGGAAAAACCTATCTCCGATAAATATCATGTGATAAAGTACAGGATTGCCTTTAAAAATAAAAATAAAAAATCTACCAGTTGGGAGGAGCAAGTACAGGGGTAAGGTGGCGGTGGAATAAAATAGTAAAGACTTGCAGATCTAAATGAACAGGTATTGATTCATATGACAAAGTAAAGAGTATTGTTCTGGTGACTGCAGGAAGAGAAATCCAATCCGTCTAGCTAGAGGACGGATGGACGTCATGGTGTGAACTGTCAGAGGGAGAGAGAGAAGGGGAGGGGAGAGAGAGGGAGAGAGAGGGAGAGAGAGAGGGGGGGGGAGAGAGAGCGGGGGAGGGGAGAGAGGCTGAGAGAGAGAGAGAGAGAGAGAGAGAGAGAACGGGGGGGGGGGGTTGAGAGAGATGGAGGGGAGGAAGAGAAAAGAGAGGGAAGCAAAGAGAGATAGACAAACAGAGATACAAAAAGAGAAAGTGAGAGAGAGAGGGAGAGAGAGAGGGAGAGAGAGGGGGAGAGAACGTGTGTGAATGTGCGTATGTGTGTGTTAGCGTGTGTGCATATTGACAGAAAGACAGACAGACAGACAGGCAGACAGACAGACAGATAAACAGATAGACAGACAGACAAATCATAATTGTATAAACAAGTCGCCAAGTGAAAGGTAAAAGCAACAGGAAATATAGCTTCCATTTTGATTGATACCATGAGGGTTTGTGAATAGGATGGGGGGCTGTCTGGTTTGTAGTAACTGAGACATTCCAAGGACGCAGAAAGCTAACATGACGTAAGTAAGAAGGGATCAGCCAAAAAATGTTAGCATCACCTGGCGGTAATAGTTCTACAGGAAATATCATATTCCGTGCTTGCTCAGCCTTGCATTTACTAGAATCACTGACACTCACCCACACACGCACACACATACACACAAGCACACTTACAAACACACACTTACAAACACATACTCTCACACACACACACACACACACACACACACACACACACACACACACACTCATACACACACACACGCGCGCGCGCACACACACACACACTCACACATTCACGCACAAAAACACACCACAACCCTCAGTGTATACATAACAAAATTTACCAAGTGTGGGAAACGCCTCTCCCAAGCACACACTGACGAGCACCTCGCGGATTTCGAACTCATGACCTTTCCATTACGAGCAGGATGTACTCGAGTGCAATGTGATTGTAATATTTGTTTGTTTGATTGTTTGTTTTAACTATAACCAAAGAAAGTCTAAAACAGTCGGGGTTAAAATACTGGCGTCGGTTTATTCTTTAGGAAAATATGCTAGGTAGACATCAATAAAATATTACGGTTTTTTGTGGCCCTCTTAGACGAATCAGATTATTCCCTTGTGGAAACCATAATGGCTCAAGTCAGTCTAATAAAAGGGCGGTTGCAAAGAAAGAGAGGCCTGGTCTTGGTGGCATAGTACACAGCTTGCACTTACTCGACCTCCTTCTTTCCTTATTTATTTGACAAGTAAGTTCGCTTTTTTATCGAAACGCTCCGACAAAGCGGTCCAGAACCGCAAGATTTGTCAAAGCTGATGCGCGCATGACTTCACTTTATGGACGATTTATTAATAATTAAGCCTATTTGCTTTCGCACCGAAGATCGGATGTAATTAATTAGCCACTCACAGTAGAGGAAACCAATCTCGAGAGATTATGTTTGTTTTTAATTTGGTCTGGGCTGGCTTGATACTCCTTTTAATGTAATGGGATTTACGAGAAGGAGCCCCCCTATCCCAAGTTCATATTTGATACGACTGATACATGACATAGGAGGATTTATAATCATTTTCTAAATCTAAGGAAAAACCCAAAGTAAAGAAAGTACATTTAGGAACCCAAACCAGAGTGTGCGCATTATTATTGCTAGATACAAAGTTAGCATCAGAAGTGCAGTACATATTGTGCCCAAAGGCTCGATCTGATACTGGAGGAAGTCAAACATGCTGCTAAACTCCGACCTGTATACCGTAAACGAGATGCTTCAATTTGATTCACTGCAGCACAGTCATGTGGTTCTCCAACATGGCAACATAATATCAGCTTCAGAAACTGTAAAAGCAAGTATAGTTTTTCAAACATTTCTATCCTGGAAATGAAAACTATCTAAGTTCGTGGACATGATGTAATGGACACGACGTAATACAAACGGCCAAATTCACCCACTTAATGAAATAAAATCATTGCCGGTAATCCTGATCTAGGGAGCATGACCATCAAGACACGATACGTAGCGACCGACAAGAACAGCATACGACAGTTACCCAGACAAACAAAACTGGTCTGGTCTATCGTAATCGGATCTGCGGTCGCACATATCGGCTCGAAAGATATCACCTATACGTTATACAGAGCTTTAAACATAATATGTGGTACCCCACCAACGTGGGAAGTCACACAGCTTGTATTTGGGACATGGGGTAACATGCACTTTCATCGTCCAGAACGCTAGAGGCGCTTTTTTCGAAAAATCTGATCAGCAGGTGTCCAATAGTGCAAACCAATTTTGAAATAGCAGGGGTAAATTAGAACACACATTATCATTAGTCCTTTAGATTTAAATCTTTTGAGGAAAAAATTATATTTGTTTATTTATACACAATTGAATTCATAATCATAAATGTCATAAGATAATAAAAGTCGATTGTACGCGCAAGGCGCACATCCGATTTCTTGGATTAACCAAGTCAGCGAAAACGGAGGTGATCAAAGCGAAAAGATCTGGACCTTGGGACATGACGAGCGAAACTGATGAGGACATTTCCTGGGAGTAAATACGAGATGCATTAAAGATTCATGTGC
Organism: Aplysia californica; assembly: GCF_000002075.1. Lineage (NCBI taxonomy): Eukaryota > Metazoa > Mollusca > Gastropoda > Aplysiida > Aplysiidae > Aplysia > Aplysia californica. The sequence continues at coordinate 335,412 of NW_004797723.1, read as the reverse complement.
GAGGTTTGTGTAACCAGCTAGGGCGGGAAGATGAATGGTAGAACAGACGCATGAAGGCGCTCTTAGCAAACCGGGAGCCAGTATCTCATGAATATTTCAGATTCGTGTCACCGGAGGAACCGGCGACTGGCAACACTTGAGGCGTGGGATTGTTAGAACCGGGCCTGCTATGATTTGACTGAAGAGGTAATGATGGTGTTGATCTCTGTAGTACAGTTGTCCTTGTTTGGGGGTTGTTTTTTTCGTTTCGTTTGCCTGTACTCTTTTGGTCGCGGAGAGGGGGGGGGGTTCTGGCTGGTATGCTTCTGGATTTCTTCTCCACAATTGTTCTTTTTTGTAAAACTAGTTTTGCTCTTTCTGCTTTAATTGTTGTTGTTGTTTGTTGTTGCTTGTGTTGTTGTTGCTATTTTTGCTGTTGCTTTTATTTTCGTTAGGGATATCGTCGTTCTTGTTATTGATGTAAGGCTTGTTGTAGTTATAATAGCTGTCAACCGACGACTCACAGGCAAAGGTTCCTCTTCTTCTTACTCCCAAAAGACATGATGACCAGTTCCCCTCAGTGGGAAAGATATTTTTAGTCGAATGTGATCTGCCTTTCTCCTTGATTATATTATTCCCAGAGGTGTATCTAGAGCACAGCGGACTTGGCACGTCTCTCTCTCTCTCTCTCTCTCTCTCTCTCTCTCTCTCTCTCTCTCTCTCTCTCCCTCTCTTTCTTCTGACGCTGTGGCGTCATAAGTGGTCGACAATGCCGACAGCACCCAGGAACTCAACACTTGCTCGGGACCTTAAAATGTGCTGAACGTGGGTCACTGAAATGCCCCAGCGACCGGGGCGGGAGGGGGTGCGCAACTTCTTTTAAAAGGAGACCTCTCCACTCTCCACCCATCCCCACCCAACAGCAACAAAACGATCAACAAACCTGCAAAAGACGAACTTCCCAAGAGAGACAAGAAGCACTCTTGAATTCCCCCTCCCCTCCCTTAAATTCAAGAAAAGAGACATGATCCGAAAAGAGAAGGCGGTACGGTACCCTTTCTCGGAAAAGAGGCCCATTTTCAAAATTTTTAAAAACTACTTTTCAATGAGACAGCACAGGCACCCTTTCATGTTTCAACAGCATTACTGGTGTCCTTTCAAAATGAAGAAGTCGCATTTTTAGATTTACGAGTAAAGCAAAATTGCTGTAAGCAAAGAAAGGGGGCGGTTACACTCAAGTACAGGCACTTTTTCGGTACTGATGTTAACTAACAATGAATTAATTAGTCAAAAAAGTATAATCCCAATTTACTGATCTCCTTGGGGAAGTTTGAGTTACATACATAAATATAACTAAACATAGTTTTTTCCTTTTCGCAACATTCTGTCACAGTTACCTAGTACGCAATAGCACATCAATTCAGACAATTATAAAAACGGGAGATTCCTGGTGCAGCACCCTATTTGTGAGCTAGGGTTATTGTGTCTTGCTCAAGGACACACCCTGGTTACCTCTTATCTAAACACCGTGTCACCGATTTATCAAACAATCAGAGAAAGAACTTTCACTTCAAGATGTATACTTATGCTGATTAATGCATTACTGAAAGGCGCTCGGATCAATAGTCAACACTTTCCTTGTCCTTAGAGTAAACATTGGTTCATTCAAAGCCAAAGTTATTTTTGAGAAACCTAGTTCTATGGCCCGCTGTTAGATTCCCTTCCGATCAGATTAGTCAGTGGTGGTTAAAAGATTCAAACATGTACCTTGAATTTCAGAGGAAAGCAATGCGTCTCGATTGCTCGGTCTCGACTTTATCGAGTGTCTTCAAAAGAAGGTTAAGGACTGGGCTCAAGACGTCTTGACACTGCCAGAAAAAGAGCAAAACAGAGCTTTTAAAACTAGATGCAGTTTCGCAATCAACAACTTGGATTCGATCGAAATGTAGTACAAACAGGAGACTTTTTCAACCGATTCCTTTGAAAATATGTGTGAATGTTACATCTGTTCCTTTCATTATTCTCAAATTTCTTAGTTTTCATTTACCCTGTGTTTCCTTATAAAGGTGTGGATTTTTGTACAGTTCTGTCTTTGATTTCCTTCCCCTGGAATTAAAGGAAAGATGAGAGAAGTAGACCAGGCCTTATAAGTTCAAATTCTCAAATATTGGGTTGTTGTGTCTCTTTAATAGAGCTTGCTTTCCTGATTCCCTCAATATACACAAGACACTGTACAGATAGTGATGAAGAGATAATAGAGAGAAAAAGTTGAAGTGATACCACATTAATTACTGAAGTAAGCCCAAAGTCTTTGCTGTTTTTCTTGTTTCCACTAAAAATGAACAAGAGTGAACATGAGTTTAGTCTTTTTGTCAGGTCTTTGGTTGTAAAATGTTGTTGGCATGTCGAACATTCGCAGCTTTTTCTTTTCGTTTGCCGTGGAGATCCAAGTTTTTTAACTTTCCAACTGACATTCAGATAATTTGAGAGGTCTCAGTTTTCTTTTCTTTTTCTTTTTTGTTTTGCCTTATTAGATCTAGATCTAGGTAGATTATTCAGAAAGGTGGTACCGTCTTGTCATTTAAGAGCCATATGTTTCAAATAAACTTTATGACCTCGCTCTTTCGAGTGCTCTGAGAGGATAGACTACATGTATATTAATTAAACGAAAAAAAAAGTTGAAGATAATCGTATACCAGCGTACATCAGCAAGGCCAGGGTCACAGATTGAGGTCCAGATAAATGATACCGCTCGTTAGGTTTAAAGGTAAGGAGCTCGACGTACATTCAAGCCCAATGCTATTGACAATGGAACAGGTTTGGAAAGTAGATTCACTATTAGGATCCCCTCCCTGACTGCCTGGACAAATAAAGCTACCTTTTACTGCTTTAATCATCATCATCGGCGATCATGGTCCTCCATTCATTCCTTTTCTTGGATGCTCTTAAAAATATGCGTTGGCCTTATCTTTCCCCGTTACCAATCTACATGTATTTAGATTCTCTCAGTAGGTTGCTCTGGGCTTACCCCTGCATCGTTTGCCTTCGGTTTTGCCAGTGAAAGCTAGATGTTCGCGACCTTTTTGTCTATTCAGGTGTCCCAAAAACTGCATTTATTGTCTTTTCCTGATTGGTTTTAACAGTGAGCGTCCAACATGGCCTTCATCAAGAACTACCTGCCCTCATTGGATTTATTTCCTTTCCATGGTATTCTCAGCTGTCTTCTAAGAAACCACATTTCTGTTGCTTTTATTCTATTCTCACTGCCTTTAGTGATTTGCAGTTATGATAATAATAATAATAATAATAATAATAATAATAATAATAATAATAATAATGATAGCAATAAAGAAAATAATGATAATAATGATAATAATAGTAATGATGATGACGATTAATGCGTTTTAAAATCTTTATTATTAACCTAGAAGACCTGATAGCATTCCGAAACCATCTCAAATTCCTGGGAAGCATACAAGACAAGCTGCCATTTTATAGGCGCTAAAACACTACTAACATAATGACCACAGCTTTTGCTACCTGTGTCTAGGTACCCATTCCCACCTGGGTGAAGTGAAGAAAATTCATGTAAAGTGCCTTTCCAGAGGCAAAAACACACCGTCGGGCCAGAGGCTCGAAGTCCCAAACCTGCAACCTCCGGATTGCGGGTGCAAATGAACAAAATCCATTTGTTTAATGTTTATGCTGTATTAAATCTACCGTAACTTAAGCTTTTACGTCTTAAAAACTTTATAGCACCCTATGAGGAATCAGGCGTGGCAGTACGAGAACCAATGAGGTTTTAACTGAAATGTCGGTACTGCTAATTGCGGGCAATGGCGGGGGGAGAGATATTGGGAATTGGGGAGGAGCTGAGAATGTCGGGAATGGGGATGGTTGGAAGGACGGAGGGTCGAGAAGGGGTGAAGGGGTTTAGTACGAATGGTAGTGGGTGAGAGAATACAGATGGGGTGGGGGTGTGGTCTAGGGAGGGATTGGAAGAGCGATAAGTGGGTGGTGGTGAGATGGGTAGAAGGGTTGAGGGATTTGGCGGGAGGGGGAGGGGGTATGATATGAAGTAAGAGGAACAAGGAGGAGGTGCCATTTGTTCGGGGTATTGGGAATTTAAGACAGAAAACATTGGAGGAGAGTGGTGCCCCCCCCCCCACCCAAAAAAATGAAAGAAAGGTAAATTAGCTGAAGTAAGCCATAAAGAGTTATGTGCTTTTAAAATTACAAATTAAAATGATTGCGTTGTCGTAAACCGTAACACTCTTCTGCTCATAGTCCAACATCTGTCAAATGTCGTTCATTCCCGACTCGTCAATGGACTTTTTGCCCCTCCCCCCCTCCCTATGCATAACAAAGGGTGAGGCACTGTGGTGAAATCAGGTGCTCGTCAAAGTAATTAACGAAATCGGAGAAACAGGCATTTTTCCACCAGTTGGAAATTTTTATTGAATTTTTTAAATTTTTTGACTTAAACTCTTGTTCGTCTATATAAAAACACATTCCCATGTGAATTTTACTGAAATCCATTGATTAAAGGCACAACATGTGTTTTCAAAGACTCTTTAGCTATTAGAGTTATCTAACGTTGGCGGCCATTTTCTCGTTAATTTCAACACTGAAAAATGACTACCTCCCCTCATTCACTCGCAAATATCTTGCTTTGTGAAATTGGCAGTGTGCTTTCACGAGCCTCTGGAACATTAAAAAATGTAATTCGAAGCTAGCTTCCTTCGAGACAAACTGTCATACACACACAAACACACTCACACACACACACACACACACACACACACACACACACACACACACACACACACACTCACTCACACACACCCACCTGTTCACACGCACAGAGAGAGAGAGAGAGAGAGAGAGAGAGAAAGAGAGAAAGAAAGAGAGAGACATACACCTTCACACACACACACACACACACACACACACACACACACACACATACACACACACACACACACACAGGGAGAGAGAGAAAGAGAGAGAGAGAGAGAGAGAGAAAGAGAGAAAGAAAGAGAGAGACATACACCTACACACACACACACACACACACACACACACACACACACACACACACACACACACACACACACACAGGGAGAGAGAGAGAGAGGGGGGGGAGAGAGAGAGAAACAAACAAATACAAACGAGACCACTATTTTGCTGTAGAATATCAATCATTCAGCAAGCTCTGACACAAACGTAATAATTAACGTAGCTGTCAGGTTTGTTTTTTTCTATTCCTATCCTTATTTAACTTCTAACACCAAAGTCTCTATCCATTTGACCCTGTCCATTTGACCATTTTTTCTTCCCAGATGGCGAGCATAATTTCCTGCAATTAATGGGGGGGGGGAGGGTTTAATATCCATTGTGCTGAGCTAAAGTCATTTATTTAACACAATGCCACGGTGAATCGACCATACTGCTAAAGATCAGTTTGCCGTACTTATTTGCTTCCTAAGAAAAAACAACATAAAATGAAGATAGAATAATAAATTTAAATATACTCCCAAAATAGATGTCTCATAACAAGAGCATACATTGTGTGCGTGTCAGTTTCGTTTCAAATAGTCGACATTTAAAGATAAAAAGGTTGAGTTAACGATTTTAAAATGATAAAGAACCATTCGCTATTTCTGAATAAGTTGGACAAGAAAAGGAATATGTATTGCCTTCAAAGATTTGATATCTGTTTCTGAAAGTATTCAGGTTGCTGTCTCATTTCAAAATTTTGTTTTAAAGATGTTTATTCTTTGGAGCGAAAAATAATCTTCTTGGATGTCCTTACATACATGTTTGTGAGCTTGTATTTGTGTTTCTGTGTCTCAGTGTGTACATGCGTGTGTTTTAGTGTAATTATTTGCGTGTATGTGTGTAAATGTATGTGCACGTATGCATATTTAATTGTTTGCTTGTGATTATTCTGTCCTTTTCTTTCAGTTTTTCACATCGATATGAGTCTGCCAGCACCAGAGACAAGAGGGGACAGACAGAGAAAGACTCAAAGGGAAATTTGAATCTGGAAGGGAAGACATGTATTACATTAATATGCATACTATGCGGGTATGTGTGTGTTTGTGTTCGTGTGCATGCGTGCTGTGTGTGTGTGTGTGTGTGTGTGTGTGTGTGTGTGTGTGTGTGTGTG
>NW_004797723.1:318821-328775 GCF_000002075.1 Aplysia californica | reverse complement strand
TGTGTGTGTGTGTGTGTGTGTGTGTTTGTGTGTGTATGTGTGTTTGTTTGTAAATTATTGAGTGGGTTTTGTTTTAGTCTTTTAGTACATGTATTAGTAAAACAAACCCAGAAATCACTCGTTGACCATTAAATAATGTATTTATAGAGGCATTGCTCTCTATTTTTAAGAGCTGCTGTAGACTACAATATTGTCCGTTTTCCATTAGGTATTTATTTTTTTTTAGACAATGGTAAAATGTTTGCTGCCCTGGCAATTCTGGGATTGCGCAAGTAAATGTTCTTGAATCTGGTCATAAACGAAACATTGATCCGGTTTTTTTTTATATAACATTAAAATGAGAAAGTGAACTGGGCCATGGCGCACGGGAATTAAACGAACGTGTGTCGTGATGCGGTGGATTCAGGCGCTAGTCAATTTTGGGGCATATGGAGTTACTAATATTGTCTTATCAATAAACAGCTGGAAAGAACAATTGTGGCGACAGAGTTGTGGTTCATAAGACACATGCTACGTATCCCATGGACAGCTAGAAAAACAAATGAAGAAGTCTTGGTTGAAGCAAATTTCTGAAGACAGCTTATGACGAATATAAGAAGGCGACAGGCAAATATCTTCGGACACACAATGCGGAAAGAAGCATTGGAGAATATTGTAACAACGGGCAAGTTTGATAGAAAGAGAAGCAAAGGGAGACAGAGGGAAAAGATACTGGACAAGATGACAACATGGCTATGAGCAGCAAGAACAACAGACTCCATTGCTGCAACGCAAGACAGAGTGAAGTGGAGGTCCGTGATCGCTCGCGCCAGTCGACAAGGCACCGGATGATGAATATTGTCTTAAAGCTAGTTCATTTGTCTTGCATTTGGCGAAAAAATACCCCTCTCTCTTGAACTGAAGTTCAGGTATTTGCAAACGAAGGAGGTGCGGATGTTTGGTTTCTGAGATAAAATTAGTGAGAAAATGGCTGCCAAAGTTTAGTTATATCCTTAGCTTGAGAGTCCGTGGAAGCTCAAAAATTACTCTCTTTTTTTTTGGTGCCTTTAATCAACTTTTTCCAGTAAATTCCACACAAAAATGTGTTATCTAATGGGCATTAAAGGTGATGAGCCAAAATACGAAATTCGATTTTTTTTTAAATCCACGAACCTGCTTGAAAATGCTTGTTTTTCCACTTTCATTATTTTGACGAGCGCCTGATTTTACCACACTGCCTTACTCGTGTTTGTTAATACATTCATGCCATGCCTCTCAGAAAAACACTTGCAACGCCAACTGTGACGAACTCGGATTCATAAAATTGTGAGGTTTGAGTGCAACAAATGTGTTTTATTTTGTTGGGTGCGCGAGCTAGTGAAATTTCAGTTGGGAGTGTATTAACACATTGTGGTTGAGACCGGTTCGTGAGTGAAATATACTTGTATTAACTTTGACTTTACAAGACTACATGTGTGGCATCGAAATGAAATCAGGCGCTCGTCAAAATGATGAAATGAAAGAAACCGACTTTTTTCTGACCGTTGGGCAATGTTTTTTCATTTCATTTTATTTCATTCTCAACTCTTTGTATAATATCAATTTTAAAAGACATTCATGTATGGATGTTACAGAAAAAAAAACATGTGGGCCAGTGTTATTATTTCAACTTATCGTTTGTTGGCACATGAACCCTTAACGATAAATGCAATTTGTTATTATTATTATTATTATTATTATTATTATTATTATTATTATTATTATTATTATTATTATTATTATTATTACTATTATTATTATTATTATAACAGCGTGAAATTACTCTTGAGACGGGAAGCTGATTTCTACGTGGTGACTGACACGATGCTTGGCACATTAAAGAAGATAAAGAGAAGCAAACGCATTATAGAAATAGTACGATTATGGTAGTTGTTAGAGCTCTTTGAACTATAATGTTCAATTTAGTTTTTTTGTCGTCCTTCGATGCTGACTGAAGTGAAATTGGACTTTCGTACCTTCTTTAGTTAACACTTGTCCACGCACAGATAGAGGGAGGGGGGAGCTTTCATTATCCAGAGGTACGGTGTTCGCCTTTCATTCAATAAGTCCCGGGTTCGAAACTTGACAGGGACGGAAAATTTAGTTCTCTAAATTTGTCTCCTTTCACTTTCTTCCCTGGTATCTAATCACATTCGATCTGTCATCTGCTTTCATCTCCATTTTCTGCCTCCCCTCACACACCCACACCCGCTACCCTTCATTTGGTTCCTGACTTTTTCTAATGCAACTCCTCGCTCCTTTTTACTGCAGTCTTTTAGCCAAACTATGAAGAAACTGTGCAAAAAACAAATTTTAACTGCTGCGCTTAGTCCACTGACCGAAGCGGACATGTTCACTGCGTTTGACCGCTGGCTATAGTGGATGAAAAATACATTGAGATAAACGGTTACTATGTTCAATATAAAATATGTTTCTTTAGGCATATATACAAAAGTTCATCTGTAAAATAAGAATTGTTGAATTTGCAGAATAGTGAAACTTACTTCTTGGGTAGCTAGCCAGCTAGCTAGCTAGCTAGCTAGCTAGCTAGATAGATAGATAGATAGATAGATAGATAGATAGATAGATAGATAGATAGATAGATCGATAGATAGATAGAGAGAGAGATAGAGAGATAGAGAGATAGAGAGAGAGAGACAGATAGAGAGATAGAGAGATAGAGAGAGAGAGACAGATAGAGAGAGAGATAGAGAGAGATAGAGAGAGAGAGAGATAGAGAGAGAGAAAGAGATGGATAGATAGATAGAGAGAGAAAGAAAGAGATGGATAGATAGTAAGATAGAGAGAGGGAGAGATAGGGAGAGAGATTAAGACACAGAGAGATTAAGACATAGAGAGATTAAGAGACACAGAGAGATTAAGACACAGAGAGATTAAGAGACACAGAGAGATTAAGACACAGAGAGATTAAGAGACACAGAGAGATTAAGACACAGAGAGATTAGGACACAGAGAGATTAAGACACAGAGAGATTAAGAGACACAGAGAAAGATGGGCGAAACAGGGAGAGGGACAGAGAAAGACAGAGAAAAAGAACAAAAAAGAGACAGACTGACAAACACACAGAGAGAGAGAGAGAGAGAGAGAGAGAGAGAGAGAGAGAGAGAGAGAGAGAGAGAGAGAGAGGAGTTATTCAGCACATCCCATTCAGCCTTGGAATGAAGACAGAATGGAACAAACACAGTGTTGAATAATAAATGCCCATGACTGTGATTGGCATAACACAGAGCACTGCAACCTTTTCACGGGACAGAAGGAATGGAGGAAAATAATTACTGCGTTAGTTAGTACAGCAAATATAAAAAATGTTGTACAAATCAATACAGCTCTCTGTCTGTCAGTTCTTAAAATGCATTGCAATAGCGTATTTTTGATAAACAGGTCTATGGTGGATTTCAACATCACTGATCTTAGCGTTATTTGGAAACACGAAAATCGTGATACGGGTTCTTATTCAAGTACTTGAGATAAACGCAAACAGAAGACCAAAAAGAGGACCTGAATAACGGTGAAGCCATTTCAAAATTATGTTTAAATGACACCCAATTCGTAATAAGTTTATTCATCTACTGACCCAATCATTCATCTAGAGCCAAAGCATAGACAACGTTTCTATAATTTATTTATTTATTTATTTATTTATTTATTTATTTATTTATTTATTTATTCATAATACACTGTACTGTCAACAGCCTCAACAGCACTGACATCTTTAGGACAACACTGAATTATTGTGCATCTCGCCTTCAAAGCACGGAACAAAAAGTTCAATTCCAAAGGTGGAAAAGATATATTATTTTCTACTACCTTGTACCCCATACTAGTGGAGAGGGAGGAGGAGGAGAAAGGGAAGTAGCACTGGCAATATAAATCTACATTTTGCTTCTACTTGTCACCATCACACATTTTATCTCTGCTGCTTCTGTCTCTCTGTCTGTCTGTCTCTGTCTGTCTGTCTGTCTGTCTCTCTGTCTCTCTCTCTCTCTCTCTCTCTCTCTCTCTCTCTCTCTCTCTCTCTCTCTATCTATCTATCTATCTATCTATCTATCTATCTATCTATCTATATATATCTATCTATCTCTCTCCCTCTCTTTCTGGCACTCTCTTTCTTTCTCTTTCTTTTTCTCTACCTCCCTCTGTGTCTCTCTCTGTCTCTCTCTGTCCGAGTGTCTGTCTCTCTCTGTCTCTCTCATCTCTCTTGCTTTCTCCCTCATCCGCTCTCGTTCTCTATTTCTCTCTTTTTTCTCTCTCTCTCTCGTTTCGCTGTCTTTTTGTGTGTCTGTCTGTCAGTCTGTCTATCGATCTGTCTGCCTGTTTCTCTCTCTCTCTCTCTCTCTCTCTCTCTCTCTCTCTCTCTCTCTCTCTCTCTCTCTCTCTCTCTCTCTTTCTTTCTCTCTTTCTCTCTCGTGTTTTTTTCTCGCTTTCCCTATTCCTCTCTTCTCCTCCCTCGTCTCTCTCTCTCTCTTTCTCTCTCTCTCTCTTTCTCTCTCTCTCTCTCTCTCTCTCTCTCTCTCTACTTCTCTAACTCCTATTCTCTCTTCTTCTCTCTCTCCCTCTCTGCCCTCTCTTTCTCTCACTCTGTCTCTGTCTCTCTCTACCAATCTCTCTCTCTCTCTCTCTCTCTCTCTCTCTCTCTCTCTCTCTCTCTCTCTCTCTCTCTCCCCCTTATCCCCTTTACGCTGTTTCTTGCGAGGCGTCGTTGTTTTCCACTTCAAGTTTACCTACAGTTTTCAGGGGACTTCAATTTTGTTATTTTTAACCAATGTTTTCATCGTGTGCAATCCTATATCATAATTATTATAATGTTATTTTATGAAGGCCTTTCTCAGTCTCAGTGCGTCGATAAATCTACCTTAAACCCTGTATTACGGACGTTCAATAAGTTTCTCCTTTGTTTATCTTGCCTTAGTGTTTTATTTCTTTTTCCCTCCTCATTCTCTCTCTCTCTCTCTCTCTCTCTCTCTCTCTATCTATCTATCTATCTATCTATCTATCTATCTATCTATCTATCTATCTATCTATCTATCTATCTCTTTTTCCTTGTCTGCGTGTGTGTGTGTGTGTGTGTGTGTGTGTGTGTGTGTGTGTGTGTGTGTGTGTGTGTGTGTGTGTGTGTGTGTATCTTTCTCCTCCTCTTTCTCTTTCTCTGTCTCTGTCTGTCTGTCTGTCCGTATGTCTGTCCCTCTCTCTCTCTCTCTCACTCTCTCTCTCTCTCTCTCTCTCTCTCTCTCTCTCTCTCTCTCTCTCTCTCTCTCTCTCTGTCTCTCTCTCTCTTTCTCTCTTTCTCTCTCTCTCCACTCTCCCACTCTCTTTCCATTTCATTTGTAGTACTATGTGTTCAGTAACCTCACCGCAGTGGGTACTAATGAAATGTTTCTGTCGGTTCTTGCTTTCATGGAAATAAATCGTTTACCACGGGTCGATAATTGAAATTCGAAAGTCAATGCGTAGCTATCGTTACTTAGCAAATTGTATCTCTGATTTACATCAGATCAATGTGCTGTCGTTAGTAGGATCAAATTATCTGTGCGATTCCGAAGTTTCCATTATTTCTTGTTTAATTACAAGAGGTAGAACAGTTGGTTTTTCTCTTCTAAATTCAGAAACCATTTCCTTTACCTAGGAGGGAAATTTGTATAAAACCATTTTAAATTAAAAATTTCTTGAAGATACTCTTTTTAATCGAGACTTATTAGCCCATTTATAGCTGAGTCTTCAGCGCTTTCCTTTTAGATTATTTAGATTCTATATTACTTAGGGTACGTCACTACATCCGATGCCACTTGTTCCACAGCAATAGCATTAGGAGTTGCTACGGTTAAAGGCAGCTTCAATAAAATAAGTTCAATCCCTAAAAATAGAAACATCTCAATGACTACTTAAATAAGTGTTCTAAAATTATATATATATGGTCAAAATTTCTATACACCTATGAATGTAAGGTAATGATTAAATCTACGAAAGAGAGTGAAAACAAAATATAAACAACAAAAATGTGGATTCTTTAGACTTTTGGGGGGTGTCGTTGAAGGAAAAGAAATCAAACGAGGTTTGTTTTAGCGATCTAGAACTACCCGAAAAGTATGCTGATTATTTTACAGATAAAGTCCAGAAACTAAGAAACGACCTTGATGACTATGAAACATGTGGTGATTTTGATGTATATGATGGGGTGATTCTTGATAAGTTTAAACCTGTTTCTGAAGAATACATTAAATCTGTAATTCTAAAATCCCCAAGCAAACATTGTGATCTCGAACCTGTCCCTAGTTCTCTGTTGTCTTCCTGCATTGACGAACTGATCCCATTTATTACTAAAACCATAAATAATTCTCTAGTGTGTGGATCAGTACCAGATTCGTTTAAAATCGCTCTTGTAAAACTTTTGCTAAAGAAACAAAACTTAGATCAGAATGTCTGAAAGAACTATAGACCTCTTTCAAATCTACCTTTTTTGTCTAAAATCCTTGAAAAGGTTGTCGTCATCACTTACAAGAGAACAATCTGTTAGAGCCATTCCAGTCTGCCTATCGAACTAACCACAGCACAGAAACAGCACTTCTCAAAGTCATGTATGACATGCTTACTGACTGTGATTCAGGAAAAGTTGTTTTGCAGAGCCTTTTAGATCTATCAGCAGCTTTCGATACAATAGACCTTCATGAAGCGATTGGAAGTGTCTTTTGGATTATCCGGGACTGCTCTTGGCTGGTTTTCTTCTTATCTGTCAAATTGATACCAGTCTGTTGTTATTAAAGCCATCAGACCATGCTCTTAAGTATGGGGTCCCCCAGGGCTCAGTCCTCGGTCCAGTTTTGTTCACCATTTATACTCAACCACTTGTCAAGGAAATAGTTAAGTATGACTTAAAGTACCATTTCTAGGCTGATGATACCCAAATATATGGTTCAACATTGTTTACCAACCTAGATGAACTTGTCCATCGTGCTGAAAATTGTATTGCCTTAGTGAAAAATTGGAAGAACAAAAACAAATTGAAGTTGAATGATAATAAAACAGAAGTCATTCGGGCAGGCAACGCAAAGTCTGTTAAAGAGGTTGACCACGATCACATGACAACTGGTGATGTGAAAATTGCATTTTCCAGAAAAGTTAAGAATCTTTGCATCTATTTTGATTCCAGTTTTGTCAATGTCGGCTAAAGTAAATCATCTGATCAGCTGCATGTATTTAGAAATAAGAAAAATTAGTAAAATACGTCATCGGATCAATACTGAGTATTCTGCTTTACTAGTAACTAGCTTAATTTTATCAAAACTCGATTATTGTAACTCCTTGTGATCAGGAATATCACTGAAGAAAGTTAAAAGATTTCATACTGTCCAAAACAATGCTGAACATTTAGTTTTACGGAAAAGAAAGTGAGACTGAGCTAAACCTCTTTTACCAACTTCGCATAATTGGCTTCCTGTTGAGAAAAGGATTGTGTACAAGTTGGCCACCCTATGTCACAAATGTTTGAATGATAATGCACCATCATATTTATCAAATCTGTGAAGACTGTACTTTTCAACCCGCAGTTTAAGGTCATCAGCTAACAAAAAGAAATTTATTTTACCATCTATGAAACTTAAAACATTGGGTGAAAGGGCATTTGAATACCAAGGCCCCAAGATCTGGAATGCTTTACCAAGTACTTTAAGAGAGATCAAATCTTTTGATTCATTCAAATGTCAGCTGAAGTCGTTTCTGTTTTTAATTAATAACATGAATATTTGGAATAATTTTCTTTAGCCATAACGCAGTGTTTTATGTTACTGCTGTACATTGTACTGTATTGTAAAGCGCTCAGAGCCTGTGTACTTTAATCGGGGTTGAGCGCTATGTACGAGTAAATGTCATTTATTATTATTACTTCACGTGGGTCGCTCACTTATTTTTTAAAATTTTTAAAGAGACAACTGCAGTTGAAACGAATATAAAGGCCTTGAAGATATTGACGGGAAAGGATAGAAGACAAATGAGGTTGGTGTAGACCCACACAGCAACTTTTTAAAACCTAGAACCGTGATAGCTGATGTCTGTTACAGATCTGGCACTGGCGACACTTTTCAAAAAAATAGTTCGGGAACACCGATAAATATGCAGACGCTATACATTCTTCATGTGACATAATCTATAAAATGTATATTATACCTTTAAAGGTGACGTGAGTGGTCTATTCATCAATGTGTTATTGTAAACAATTTTGAAAGGATATTGTGCGTGAGTTGTGAACACGAGGCCCATGCTAAGACGTACGAGTTCACGAGTTACAGTTTTTAAAAAAATACCGTGTCTTAGGTGTGTACAAATAACCTTCACGTTGTAAATCAATAAAGTCTATGTTGAGTAAACGCTACACTTCTGCAATGACTTATAAAAGTCCTTGCAACGAGTTGAAAATTCAATCGTCAAACACCATTCCAAGGAGAAAGTTGAATTCGCACGACAGAGGAAAGGCCATTGTTTGGCTCCAAGATGGTTTTTTCTAGAGGGAGATTGCTCGGAGACTTGCTGTTTCACGTTCTGCAATCGGCCGACTGCAAGATCAGTACTAACAAACCGGAAGTACTGAAGAACGCCGTCGGTCTGAGAGGCCCAGGTCAACCACTGTGAGGGAAGACCGATTCATCCAACGCCAAGCTGTTGCAACCCAAATAACATCGGATAGCATCATCCGTCAGCGTCTCAGACCAGCTACTTACACAAATCAGCAGGTGAACAGTTACAAATCGCCTGCGCGAATTTGGGCTGCATTCTAGCATCAGTTCACCCAAGAACCTCGAGAAGCAACCCGAAGGTGGAGTATACAGCATCAGAGGCGGAAAAGAGCAGACTGGGATCATGTCTTCTTCACCGACGAGTCGAGATTTCAGTCGCAGCAGCTCTTTTTTTTTGTGGTATGTGTTTTACGGCGCTTGCATATGCATAAGGTCATATGAGCGCATGCAACACATTAAACTTTTTCAGTTGATAGGAAATTTTGAATATTGCCCGGGTGGCGGCCGAAGCCTACTCTTATCGATTTTAAACCACCAATGGATCTTTAACGTGCGCAAATTGCATATGGGCCCTCCGAGATTTTTCGCCCTGGTCCGACATGGCTAGGTGTAGATCTTTCCTACCAGAAGATCAGGGGTGTGGCTGAAAGACAGCAATAAGAAGGAACCAAGGAGTGGCAGAAGAAAGGCTACAGAAAGAGTCAGGAACTCAGTCGAAAGGGTAAAGGAGGTGTGGGGGTGGGAGCAGAAAGTGGAGACGAAAGCAGACGACAGACCATTGCTAGAGAGAAGGAAAGGAAGTGAATGGAGACAACTTTTTCGGTTACTACACGGATTCGAACCCGGGACCTTTGAATAAGAGACGAACACCTCAACCTGTAGGCCATGAGAGCCCCCTTACTTTGTTTGATGTTATCACGTTTCTAGATATTAAATAACTATATTTTAAAAAACAGACTCCTGTCACTTTGTTTTCTCTTTATTTAAATTCGTATACGAGTTCCTTAACCTTTTCTCTAAAAGTGTTGTAAATATAGATATATTCATTTGGTGTCTGTGTGTACTTGTACACGTATGGAAGGGCGTACCGGTGTGTGTGTGTGTGTGTGTGTGTGTGTGTGTGTGTGTGTGTGTGTGTGTGTGTATGCCTGCTAATGTTTACACATTTGTATACGTAAATCAGGTTATCTGCTAGCTTGAGGGTTCATGCACTCTCGTGTTTGGCGTAATAACGTAATAAGTATACATTATGTATTCATATTTTTTTCTCCCTGTTGTTCTTCAGTTTTGTCTCTCTTTTTCGTTTTGTTTTTTATCTCCTTCTTTATACGTCGACTGCACTGTGCTTTTCTTTCTCTGTCTGTCTGTCTGTCTGTCTGTCTGTCTGTCTGTCTGTCTGTCTGTCTGTCT
>NW_004797723.1:311887-318156 GCF_000002075.1 Aplysia californica | reverse complement strand
TCTCTCTCTCTCTCTCTCTCGCTCTCTCTCCCCCTCTCTCTCTCTCTTTCTCTCTCTCTAACGCCCTCTCCCTCCCCCCTCTCTCTTTATCTTTCTGTCTATCTATCTATCTATCCATCTCTCCATCCATCCACCCATCCTTCCTTCCATCCATATATCTATCTATGTTTACCTCTCTTTCTATCTATCCATCTATCTATCTGTCTACCTGTTTTTCCTTTTCCTCTCTTCAAGGTTTGTTTGCTGTTTCGTTGGTCTTTTCGGAGATGACTTAAATAACCCAAAAGTGTTGAAAGGGGCATGTCACAATGTTGTTTCGTTTTGCTTTTCGTGCTCTTTGACCAGTCTAGAGAGTTATCGTCTCAAAATAAAAAAGGAACGGCGTGCATGTAAGCGTACTCGCTTCCCTGTGGGATACGTAACGCCAAGAAGTATTTTCCCTTTCGAAATTTGCTAAAGGTGTTCAGAAGACTACTAGACATGACGTGGTCGTTGCCATTCGCCAACATTGCATAATCTGAGTTAACGACATGGGGTTAACGATTCACCATTTCGCTGGCATAAGGCTGATACGAGTAATGAAAGTAACCTTAACGCCGACAGCCTTGTAATCGATGCCCCAACTACGTTATTCTGTGAAATTTAAAATGGTCTGTCTGTGTGGTTGGCAGGTGCTCTGGTGTGGTTTGCTTCTTCTTTCCTTTCAAACGTAGATCTATCATCCTTATCTCCCCTCCTTCTTTTCTATGTTTGTTACTCTTGTAACACATCTAATCTTCTGGCGCTCATATGACCTTATGCAGTTACGAACGCCGTAAAACCTCTACTAAAATAAAAACAAACCAATTTTGTTGGCCTAACATTGCAATGTGTGTTGTGCAAACAATCCCATTTATGATTTATTAGAAGGCGCCAACACGTTTGAGGTTCCAACAGGAAAACTGCTGAAGACATAGTATGCAATAATGATCTGACTTTTCTGGAAACCAACATAGCAACAGAATGTTCAGTGAAATTTGTTCAGTCCTCCTGACTTCTTTCTGTGTTCTTTGACTTTTCAGTGCACGGATTTCAATTTCAAAATAATGATTAGTTCGGTCTACGAGGACCTATCTTCTCCTCCTTCTCCCCATCAATCCTTCACTTCCCACAAATTCATTTTATCAAACCTTTCCATTTCTTGTTCCGATTTTCCGCAAAAATATTTAAGTCCAGCACACACTGAATAATCAAAGCTAAAAGTATGGGCTTTTTAAATAAAGATCCCAGTCAAGATTCAAGCAAAAAGGACAACAAAATTGAAACTAAATTCCACCTGCAAATTTTCTCATAACCTAATGTAGCAATATGGAAACGGGGTATGATGAGGTATCGAATGACCACATTTCATATGAGGTCTTGCTGACAGATAATAATCTAATTTTTACTTGTCGGCAGAAGTTACCCCCAAATGACGAAATTTGGCGAGTAAATTCTGCTTGGGTCGTCCTTTTTCGACACCTCTGTCAATGCTTTTATCAATCTCTTTTCAACCCGATGTAATAAGGACTAATGCTAACAATGTCAGTGGGTGGTTAGTGGGCACTCTGCTGTAGTTTGCTCCTTCTGTAGTAGTAGTAGTAGTATAGGGTTTTACGGCGCTCGCAACTGCTAAGGTCATATGAGCTAGTTTGCTCCTTCTTTTCTTTTAATCAAATACCTCTCGTCCTAATCTCTCCTCCGTCTCTGTGTATGTTACTCCCTAATAACAATTGTAGTCTTTGGCCCTTATCGATTTGTGTTGCCAGCGCCATAAAACTCGTACCGAAAGTAAAGTAAACAATGCTACACCTTAGCATGAGACTTCATGCAAACATTTTAAAACTTTTGGTAAGAAAATAAATGTTGATTCCATTAGGGCGCGAGAAAAAAGATTGTTCGCCTTTAAACTAATAACTGGAAACTCTCGTAGTTTAGAGGTGCGATGTTCGCCTCTCATTCAATAGGTCTCGGGTTCGAAAACCTGACAACGACGGATAATTGTCATCTCTAAAAAAAATACTCCTTCCACCTTTCCTGCTCACTAATCATTTTCTGTCCTCTGCTTTCGTCTCCACTTTCTGCCCCCCCCCCCCCCCCCCCCCCTTGTCCCTCTTCTGGCTCCTGACTCGTTCTGCTGTGTTTCAACTTCTACTCTTTGGCTCCTTCATTCTGCTGTCTTTCAGCCACATCCCTGATCTTATGGTTGGTAAGATCTAACACCAGGGGAAAATTCCAAATTGGTTCCTACCCAAATGAAAATCCTTAGTCTGTCTCGTGTGCACATATAACCGAATGCAGCTGCGAACGCCGTAAAGTACTTTAAAAAACAAACACACAAACAAACAGATAGCCAAAGAGCACAGAGATGTAAATCTAGTGGGTGTCTACAATCAATTCTCTAACACAACAGCACAAGCAAACGTGTTTTTTTTTGTTAACTAGGTCTGTGACGTCAACGATGTAAACAACCTCAACAACAATTTCAAGCGAGCACTAAAAAACTCATTGTTCTTTATACTTTTTGCTATTCAGTTATCTGTCTCTTATTGCGACATCAGAATGACATTTGCGCGTTTCGTTTTGTCTACTAAACGCAAAAGAATCAGTTGATAGGGACTGGTAGGAAACATACTACGCACAAAAAGAGTTCAGCCAAGGACTCCTTTTGCATTAATAATTTATGATGTTATATCGCCAAATGATTGATCTCCTGACACAACAACAATGCATCCACCCTGCGTAGTGGTAAGGTACATCGCCTTGCCCCCAAAAAGACGTAGAACTACGTTTTATACCGTCGTGGAGAAGATAATATTATATTAATATGCTTTTATGCTCAGCCACCCAAGTAAATGGCAAACAAGAACATCAAAACAAGCATTGGCGTTTGGGCTATTTTCAAAATTCTATAAGGACAGCGCTCTGTGTTACTATGCAATGGGGACAATTCGTTACTCTAGCCCTTTCATATATTGTTGTTATGTTGGGGAGGGTGGGTTCTGGGTTTGTTTGTTTTTTGTTTGTTGTTGTTTGTTTGTTTTTGGGGGGGAGACACGGGAGTTGAGAGCAAGAGAAAGAGGGATTGGTGTTGATGTTGTTGTTATTATGTTGAGCTTTTTGTTGTTGTTGTTTTATATTGTTGCTCTTTTTTCATTAGTTTTGTTATTCTTGCTTTTTCTAGGTTTTTATTGATGTTTTGTTGAGTATAGTTCTTGGGCTTTTGTTTGTTTTAATTGCTATGTTGTTGGAGGTTCTTAAATTGTTGTTCTGTTATTTGGAGGGGGGAGAGGTCTTCTATGTTCAAAGTTAAAGGGAAAGGGGTCTTCCAAAAAATCCAAGTTTGCAATTCATACTTTTTTTCCGATTGTAGACAAAAATTTGCTAGAAGTACAAGCTACGCTGTTCTGACAGAATGGACGAAAACAAAACCAGCCCAAAAAAGCAACAAAACCAAAAACAGCGACCGTTTTACAGAAGACACATCTTTGTGTCAGTAACAATCCAGTACTTACGCGCATCCAAACTCGGCAAAATGTTCTGGCAATAAACTCCAAGTCTTTTATTGGTCTTTGAGAAACAGTCCCGACAGAATATCCCACCCGTAGGTATATTTTCTACCTCCAATCTGACGGATATTGCGCAAAAAGACAACTCCAAACAGCTTATCACAATCACACAGATGTGCTCTTCATCAGTGAAAGTAAATCCACTGACTGTGTCCGGACACAAAGCGACAAGAGAGGTGAGATCAATACCAACCGGTCACACAGTGTGAGAAGACAACGGGAGAGGCACCGCAATGGCTCCTCGTCCTGACACGACAGAGTGAGTACACGGAACAACAATTATCGCAGTAAGACATGGCAGTAAGAGAGAAAGAGAAAAGTGGTGTGGGGGTGCTTCTTGTGTTGAGGAGTAAAATTGGAAGGGTGGGATGGGGGGGGGGAGGGAGGAGGGGGGAGGGAGGAGGGGGGGGGAGAGGTAGAGTAGAGATGGCAACAAAGAGGCGAACTTCCGAGGTGACTTCATTAATTGTCATGACAAACAGCTCGTTGTCGCTCGATAGAAAAGCTTCTCTGTGTCTTTTCGCAGCCGCTCACTTTTTTTTTATCAACGCCCTCCTCCGCTTCCCACACCGTGCCACGCCCCCACTCTCTCTCTCTCTCTCTCTCTCTCTCTCTCTCTCTCCCTCTCTCTCTCTCTCTCTCTCTCTCTATCTATCTATCTATCTATCTACCTTTCTTCGACTCCGTCTTGTTTGAAGTAGTAGTAGTAGTTGTTGTTGCTGTTGTTATTGCATTGTTGTTGTTGTTGTTATTGTTGTTTGTGCTGCTATTTGTTGTCGTCGTTGTTGTTGTTGTATCGGACTATTAATAGAGAGGCTAGTGATGGCAGGGTTTTTTTCTCTCTGTTAAGAAACCCTATTTCTAGATAACTTTTCTTTCTCTTCGTTCTCTAAACAGTCGGAGCAGTCTAGGACGGCCATCTATTGTCGAAGAGAAGGTGGTCATCTTAGACAGGTCACCATCTTACTAAGTATCACTATAATTTTTTTAATCACTCAAAGGCATGGAAAAGCAAAATAAAATGTCGATTTTAGAAGAAAAAATAAGTGGTATACGGGTTTCTTGAATTGAACTGTCGTCGACCTGGCGATTGTCAGAGCAGGTTTGACTTATTATAAGCTTAGTTAGTGCCAAAACTCATCTTTCAGGAGGGGGGGGGGCGGAGCTCTCGTGGTCTAAAGGTACGGTGTTCGCCTTTCATTTAATAGGTCCCGGGTTCGAAAACGGACACGACGGAAATTTTTTCTTCTCTAAAATGTTTCCCTTTCACCTCCTTTCCTGTTTTCTAACCCTCTTCTGGTGTCTGCTTTCGTCTCCACTTTCTGCCGCTCCCCTCCCCCTTCTCCTCTTCCCCTTCCCCCCCCCCCCTCTTTCCTCTAGGCTCCTTACTTTTTCTGCTGCCTTTCCACTGATACTCCTTGCCTCCTTCTTACTTATGTCTTTCAGCTGCAAACCCCTAGTCTTGGGGTAGATCAGACCTAACACCTAGCCTTCTCTGCGAAGGGCGAAAAATCTCGGAGGTCCCGTGTGCCGTTGTGCACATTGAAGATCCTTTGGTAGTCCAAAAAATCGCTCGATAAGAGTAGGTTTCGGCCACCACCCAGGCAAAATTCAAAATTATTTCCTACCTAAACTGAAAATGCTTCATGTGTTCCTTGAGCCCATACATGTATAATTTACGCAGTCGCAAGCGTCATAAAACACTAGACAAAAAACATACAAAGAAAACAACCCATCTCTTCCATCACCTCCCTCATACAAAATCGTGGCGATCTGTAGTAACACGAACACAAGACAGATAGAACATAAACATTGGGGGGCTTTTTTCGGCATCCTTGTCCGTTATTATTTTTTCAAATCACGATTTCTAGTGTTAGAGTTAAGTAAGAGTTTTTGGACGCGTGCAACACAAACAGGTCATAATATACGTGTACTTGTGAGTGCCGATGATTAAACGTGTCATTTGAGCGTAATATGTGAAGAAAAGGAGAAGGAGAGATTAGAACAATAGATGTTTGATACGAAAGAAGGAGTTAACCACACAAGATCACCCGCCAACTGCTCACATCACGATTTCTGAAAACCACGTGAGCATCGTTAATAACAGTGTTTTCTCCACAAATAAATTGTCGAAGATTTAGAAGAGGTGCATGTCAATTTCATACGACAATACTAATCCGAACAGCATAAACGAGAGAACGGAGAGTCTGATCCGTCTATCTATCTATCGAACTATCTATCTCTGTCATATATATATATATATATATTTGTTTCTGTAAAGTGTTTTACGACGCTCGCAATTGCATAAGGTCATATGAGCGCGCGGCACACACCTAGTATTTTCAGTTGGTAGGAAATTTTGAATTTTGCCCGTGTGGCGGCCGAAGCCGAGTGATCTTTAACGTGCGCAACTTGCACATGGGCCCTCCGAGATTTTTCGCCCTTGTCCGAGAAGGCTAGGTGTACATCTTTCCTACCAGAAGATTAGGGGTGTGGCAGAAAGACAGCAGTAAGGAGGAGCCAAGGTGTAGCAGTAGAAAGGCTGCAGAAAGAGTCAGTAGCCCAGAGGAGGGGGCAAAGGAGGTAAGGGGGTGGGGGCAGAAAGTGGAAATGAAAGCAGACAACAGAACATTGCTAGAGAGCAGGAAAGGAGGTGAAAGGAGACAATTTTAGAGAAGAAAA
>NW_004797723.1:305762-311297 GCF_000002075.1 Aplysia californica | reverse complement strand
TGTTTTACGGCGCTCGCAACAGCATGGGTCATATGAGCGCGCGGGACACACCTAATATTTTCAGTTGGTAGGAAATTTTGAATTTTGCCCTGTAAATTTGTTGTCGATTGTAAGACCAAGATATTTGTATGAATCCGTGATTTTAATTGTTTCTTGGCCAATTACGAGTGGTGGAATTGTCGGTTTCTTTTCCTCTGTTTTTGAGAGGTTCACTTTTAGAAAACGGAATTGCACCATTTAAAAAACATACATATTTCTTCGCGAAAACTCTTTTTCCTCAATATTTATTAATCCAATGATTAGCGGAGTCATCTGCAAACTTAATTAGGCGTGTTCTTTTACATTTACTTCTTTGGCCGTTGGTATATATTGTATACAAAACTGGTGACAAAATACACCCCTGAGGACTGCCGGTGTTACAAAGGATTGTGTCAGATGAGGTCTTACTGCTGGACTTATATTAATAAACAGGCGCTATCTACCGATCGACACGATCTTGAGATTGCTCTGCGCGTTTTAACGATCGTATAATTGTATCATTCTTGAAAGCTCTTCAGTTTCGTATGTTAATTTTAATTTCAGTTTTAATTTTAACATTGTTACACTTCTGAAAGTATATGTGAATGTTCCTGGATGTGCAAAAATTTAGAATAAATGAATGTACTTTGTGAACTTTGAGTTTGATACCTGGCATTGTATCATTCTTGTGGAGCTCTTCCGTTTCATATGTTAATTTTAATTTTAATTCTACTTTCATATAACACTTTTGAAAATATGTGTGAATGTTCCTTGATGTTAGTAAAAGAATAAAGATGGAAGTAAATTTAAAAGAAACATTATTTCAAAAATACAGAATACTAAGGGAATCTTCAGTTATACAATGGTTAAAATTGTGCCGACCTGTATTTAAATAGCGCGCTATACAATTTTTTCTCCCATTATCTCGCACATAATTAGTACTAGAATTGTGTAATTTGGAACAAACATAATTCATGCAAAGGGAATTTGTTTGACATAAAATTCGCAAAGAAGAAACTTATTTTAGAAAACGTAAATGACATTTATTTTTTAAAGCACTTATAAATGCAAAAAGCACCAATTTAAAAGATCTTGTAAGGAAAGTCATGAAATGATTGGTTTGTTCTTTCCTTCCCTTTAATTTTAAAATCTAATCTTTCCATCCCTGTAACATTTAAACATTTTTTTCTTACAGAGTTAAAAAAGTTGTATTTTTTTAAATTCTGGAATTCCGAGAACCTGTTACGTCCTCCTTTGGACTCGACACACTTTAACGTGTCGTCCGTAATGTTCAGTAGTAGCCAAACACATGGATCCACCTAACCATAAGTACTCAAAGTCACACACACTGTATACCTTACAGTATGGGGCTGTTTCTGGAGTCAATAGGGATGGGGGTGAGGTTGTCCAAATGGACAGCATTTGTGGAGTTGATATAACCTGAAAGATGAACATGGGCTTTGCCAAGGAACCAACTGTCACAGAGGAAATGTTCACGCTTTTCAAGGCGATCGAGGAATCATGGAAACATTGCTATCCTCTGATAGCTTCGCGAACTGGAAAATGGTACAGCCGTAGATGACGATCTGCCTTGAAAATGTGGACCGTTGTGATTTAGGAAAGTCATTGCTGCTAAAATCGTCTACGAACAGACGTCTTATGGGGCTCATCTACTGAATTCTGCACCCTGGAGACGTTTAAGGGGGCGCGAACGGTGTGTGTTTGACCTGAAGTGGTCATTTAGTTCTGATTCTCAACAGGCCCTAACTGATGGACCATTTCCACATTGAAGTCAAAGAAGGCCTTAGGGGCACTTTAACATTATTTCCATGCTTTGTGCGAAACGTACGAAATGAGTAGGTGATGAGGAAATGTTCAATACAAAAAGCTCTCTGCTCTTTACTAATCTTAACCATGATCTCAACTGACAAAGGAAACTTGAGAAAAAAATATTTGCAAACTTTTGTTGTCCTGTAAGACTACTATAGTTTGCAATATGGCACAATCGTTGGGATTTTTTATGGCAGGTGCAATGCGAACTAATGCGTCATGCTACAAAAATGAGGACATAACTGAAAATGGGTTTTTTTTTGTTACACGCTACAGAGAGAAAAACTGTTCAGTGGTTTATCTAAAATGAACATCAGACAAATTCCTTTTGACATCTAAATGTTGTGTACAAATTTAAAACGCAAAACTTCTGTGTCGGAAAATATTAACAAAAGAAGTTGTATCTAGGTGGGGTTTTTTATCACCCTACTTAAAGGGCTATAAGAAAATCCATTTACCAAGGTTTTGATGTGAATAACTAGAAACTAGCATGACCAAGAGGTTCAAGATGTTTTGGGTAAGAAACCGTTTCCCAAAATAGGATGTTTAAAATTTGAGAGAGGAGAATTCTTGATGGATACTAGAATGTATATTGAACTGAAGGTTAGAATGATTATATCAAAGAACTGTACTGTGACAATAGAGGCCTAGCGTAAGCATTTCTAAAAGATATCGAGGGACCGCCAATTCTAAAAGAAGAAGTACAAGACGCCATGTTTACAATTAAATACGACAAATCCTCGACAACATACCTATTGAAATTATCACAACACTAGAAGAGGTGGGTATCAAAGAAATGACTGTATAAATAAGCACTATATACAACATAAGGTCTGAAGAAGTCAATATTTTTAGCATTGCCCCAAAAAAAATCTGGAACATGAAAATGTGAACAGCCCAGGACAATCAGTCTTATGACCATTCGTACCAAAGTCCTCCTGTATATAAATGAGAGGAGTGAGGAATTAATTACTTTCTGAAATTTTGTTAACGCAATTTGAATTTGTTGCGAATACAGTGAGATACCAAAAAAGTTCAACATCCTAACAGATCTGAATATAAACGGAAAGGACCTAAGAATCCTGAGAAACCTGTCTTGGGAATAACAGGCAACATCCAGGGTCGACATCGAGCTGAGCTAAATACAGGCCAATCCGCATAGGAGTAAGACGAGTGTGTGTCTTATCTCCTTTTCTCTTTAATTCATACAGCAAACCGTACTGCGTAACATTAGTATAGTGATACAAAAGGAGTCAAGGTAGGCGGCCACAATATTAACAACCTATTGCATGCTGATAATACAGTTTTGAAAGTTAACTGTGTGTCTACACTCCAAGAGAGTGTTGAGTTTTGTGTGGAAGCATGAAATAGAGTCTCAATCCCCCCCCCCCCCCCCGGGCAGTGCTACTGACTAAAAGGGGGGGGGGAGGCATTAACCTGTTCTTAAGCACAGTAGAATTGTAAATGGGCTGATTCACCAATGCAAGGCTCAAAACTGAGCCTGAACTGCAATAGGGAACTGCTTTTTTTTCTTTCCTAATCCTTACTATCGTCATTCATTTTTCCTCTACTTCTTTTGTATGTTTGCCACACTCTTGTGACCCTTTATTTCCGGGGAGCCTTGATAGTTGAAGCAGACTTTGCGCTATTGAAGCTAGAGAGGTGAGCAGAGTAAGTCTGATTCCCCGTAAAGACTTCTCTGTTGACATCCACCCCTTGGCACTCATATGACGTTAGGCAGTTGCGAGCGTCGTAAAAACTCTACTAAAAAAAAGAATCCCGACAGGAGTACTTGCTACATTTCGCAAATGATGCGACAGAATCCTGTTGGTATAATTTTGTCAGAAGTCCAGTCTGAAATTTTAATACTACTGTAACTTTCTCACCTTGTTTTTGACAACTAATATACTTAGTACTACTGTTCCCACAACTAGAACTACTAGATCTGTATACTACTTGGACTAGACTTGGAAGATGAAGAAAGCTATTCTGATTCCTACTTTCACTTTCGTCCAACTCAGACTACAATTGTTCATCGCCTGAGCTACGACCACATCCATAGATCTTGCAGCTTCCAGCAAGTTTTGTGGGACATTGTGAGAGCGCTAGCCTTCTAGTTCACTATCAGACCCTTTAAATACTTCATACATGTTTCATTTATATCTTTGAGAGGCCATCTCCACTCTAAAAACGACCACGACTTTGTTTCTGTTAACAGAGCTTCTCTCGCAATGAGGGGGGTGACTTAGGCCTTCTGTGTATTGAAGTATCAGCATTCATTATCCGACCAGGGATTAGGTTTCCATTTCAACTTCTATTTGTCACCTCGCTTCACGAACAAATCTCTGATTTGTGACCTGATGGAGTAAAGGTGGAGGGTAAGGGGGGGGGGTACTTATTGAGGTGACGTCTGGTGTGAATTTCCATCTTTGAAGTAACTTGTCTTGTGTTTGTTGTGGAGAGATCAGCATGATAGGAATACTACAGTCAATGCGTACGCTGCCCCGTGTTTTCAATGTGTGGCATTAGCTATAGTTATTACTCTCTGTTGTCCGCAGGAAGGTCAGATGTCTGGCTTATAACGAGGACAATATTGACCAGAGTGTTCTTTCTTTTTCACATACTGACTCTCTCTCTCTCTCTCTCTCTCTCTCTCTCTCTCCATCTCTTTTTCTTCCTACCCAACGTTAAGATAAGACTCCTTATTTCAACCGATAATGCGTGCATGTGTTCTGTCTCTCTCGTATTGTCAAAACTTGAGTACATGTATTGCAATTCTGTTCCGTTTAATATTTCATGTGAGAGAGCGAGAAAATTGCAAGTAGTACAATATAACACAGCAAGACTTGTAGGCCCTGACGGAAAAAAAATAAGAAAGACCCTGCATTAAAAATGTGAAAAACTCTGCATTGGCTTCCAGTTGATAAAAGAACCCAATATAAAGTTTCTACCATCTGTTATAAATCTCTTAACAATAATGCTATATCATCATCTGTCTGAGCTTTCAACACCAATGTTTCATCTCATCAGTTACGGTCATCCACAAACACACAAAAATTCAGAGCTCCCAGAATGAAATTAAGATCTTTTGGTGAGAGCAATTTCTCATGTTTTGGTCCTTAAAATCTGGAACTCCTCGCTCCTGGACCTCAAAGAACTAACAAATCCTAATACCAATACGTTAACAAAATTGCTAAAAACTCATTTGTTTAATCTTTTTTTGCAAAACTCATTTGTTTATTATTTTTTGCATTGTGTTTATGAGTGCTGATATGTTTTGCTTTTACTGCTGTCTTTACGTTTATATAAGTGATGCATGGTTGAGTAAGTTCTTCTTTATGCAGTTGAGCTGGCTTTCTGTGAAATGTTTCAACATGTACGAATGAAGTATTTCTCTCAGTGATCATGAGATCAATGTAAAACGCTCAGAGCTTAAACTTGAATGGGATAGCGCGCTAGGCAATATATTATTATAAGTAGTATTGTTATTATAATGTTATTATTATTATCATTATTATCATCATAATCATCATCAACATCACCATCATTATCATTATCGTCATCATCAGTATTAATATTCTTATTACTATAATTATTGTTGTTTTTGTTTGTCTTTGTTTTTACTCTCTCTCTCTCTCTCTCTCTCTCTCTCTCTCTCTCTCTCTCTCTCTCTCTCTCTCTTTTCAC
>NW_004797723.1:302044-303083 GCF_000002075.1 Aplysia californica | reverse complement strand
CTATGGCATGAATGGCGAACCATGATCGCTGCTGCCTTCTTGGGGTCTGGCACTCCATAATGATGTTTGATTTGGGGGGTTTTTTGTTGGTTTTTTGTTTTGTTTTGTGGGGGGGGGGTCATGGGAAGGGGGGGGTTGATATGGTGTGTTTGTCGGAGGTGAATGTGAATGAAGAGGCTTCGAGTCTGAACGATCTGGCAACAAGAACACCAGTCTTTCCTCAAGTGCATCGATTTTACCTTGAAAGCGGACAACTCTTGACATTTTGTAATGGAAAAATCAAACGCCTTTTTCTCTGCGCCTCTTTTCTGTTTTTGCTTTATATTGTGTGTGGGGGGGGGGAGGGGCGTGGAGTTGTGGAGGGTGGCTTTGAGGGGGGTTTTGTTGTTGTTGTTTTTTTACGATCACGTTTCACACGTCATGAGTGTGGGTGGGTGTTTTTGTGTTTGTTTGTTTACACGTTTGTTGGGTGTTTGTTGAGTGGCGAAAATAGTTAGATAGTGGATGGTTATTGGGTGCTCTGGTGTGGTTTGCTCCTACTTTCGAATTCAATTATCTTTGTATGTTACTCAGTAGTGACGTCTCTAATCGTCGGCACTAATAGAACCTATTTGTATTGCAAGTGCTGTAAAACCCATACTAAATCTTTAGAAACTCTAGGACGGTACAGAAAATGGAGTAGTAAGTTGGGAGCCAGGAAAAAGATAGGTGTAGCCATGTGTTTTTAAAGTAGAAGACATTTAGCATAATGAATTATGTATAGAAACACTTAGAAAGGCGAATATGGGTTGGAGATGTGTGCGGAATGGAAGGGTATGGTTTAATGGAAAGGCCAAGATTTGGAGAAAACAAAAATTATTAAATATCTATATAAACATAAACTAGTAGCATCTCCACATAGTGTTATCATAATATTATTGTAGTGGAATTTATCAAAAGTCTAAAATATAAAGCATATTAATATTAGTTTTCTGAAAAAGAGAGAGAGAGAGAGTGCACATGTGTGAGTGTGTGTGTGTGTGTGTGTGTGTGTGTGTGT
>NW_004797723.1:299453-301331 GCF_000002075.1 Aplysia californica | reverse complement strand
ATTGCACTTTGTTAAAAGTTTGAAGTTTGCTGGTTTTCAAAACGATGCAATGACAAAATATGGGTTTCGCGTTTGTTTGATAGCGACAATTAATTTTGGCGTTTGATTGATGTCTTGCTCGGTCAAGAAACCATTTTGGTCGATTTACTCGACCAAGAATCTTGCTCGGTTAATCGAAAAATTTGATCGATCAATTGCACCACTACTTCTTGCTGCCAGTTGTGGTTGTCAGATGTAACTTTCCGTCTGAAGAGAGAAGACTTCCTGCAGCGCTTGCTTTCGGAACTCGATATAAAGCACGATTCGGTTTTTTTCGTGTGGTTGCTGATCTAGCCTACACAGATTGTGAGTGACTGGATTGGAAGGTAAGTAGGCTAACCCATTGATCAACTAGGTCTAAAGCTTATTCTATTTTATTTTGTGTAGGCAGAAAGAGAGATTAGCAGCTTCATGATTTTTGGAATATCAAATGGCTTTAGTAGTAATAGTAGTAGTAATAGTAGTTGTAGTTGTAGTAGTAGTAGTAGTAGTAGTAGTAGTAGTAGTAGTAGTAGTAGTAGTAGTAGTAGTAGTAGTAGATCTAGCAGTAGTAGTAGTAGTAGTAGATCTAGATCTAGTAGTACTTCTTGAGAAGCCGAGAATGTTTGTGAAAGCTTCAGTCCTGTGTGTGTGTGTGTGTGTGTGTGTGTGTGTGTGTGCGCGCGCGCGCGTGTGTGTGCGTGTGTGTGTTTAGGTGAATGTAAGCGTGTATGAATGTATTTAAATCTGATTATATGTGCTTGCGAGCTCGCGCGCGTGTGAGTGTGTGTGTGTGTATGTGTGTGTGTTTGTGTGTGTGTGTTTGGGTGTGTGTGTATGTGTGAGTGTGTGTGTGTGTGTGTAGTGATTATGTGAGTGTGTGTACAGTATTTGTGTGAATGTGAGTGTGTGTGTGTCTGTGTGTGTACAGTGTTTATGTGTACCGTATGTTTTTGAGTATGTGTTTATGCGTGTGTGTGTGTATGTTTTTTGGGGGGTGTATATTTGTGTTTGTGCGTGTGTAGAGTAGGCATATACGTATGCGTATTATATAATATGTGTTTACGTGTGTTTTTATATTTGTATGTTTGTTTGTGTGTATATGTGTGTGTGGGTGGGTGTGTGTGTGGGGGGGGGTGTGGGTGTGTGTGTGTGTGTGTGTGTAAGTATTGTGTGTGTTTGTGTGTTTGCTTTTTGCACTATTTTCCGTAACGCAAAAAAGCTATCCGTGAGAGTTTGATCTTAATCATGCAGGAAAGGCCGTTCTTCCCTTGAGGAAAAAAGGAGTTGAGTACAAAAAGAGACCCAGGTTTGAAAAACAGCTAGAGTGAGGTTAGTATTTTGGTCTGTTTGATCGAATTATCTGGACTTCAATTTTTTTATTGGCCCTTCTAATTATTATTCATATTTGTTTCGTATTGTTTTACGCGATGTTTATCTCCACGCATTGTGTTGCTTCATATGACGTCTTTGAGTGGCTTTTGAGTATGCTCCATTTTTTTCCACATATATTTTGGGGGGGGGGGGTATTGTGGTGTAACTGCTCTTTTGTGGCCATTCACAGAGTTAGATACTCTGCAGTTCAAAATGACCTGAACATGAACATTAATTTGATTGTGTTTCACTGCCTACGCCGTCCACCGTACAGTGCAAAGACAAGCGGCGAGATACTCGATCCACTAAAAAGGAACTCAGAAGTCGACAGCTCATTCCTCCGCGTGGTTTCATGCTCTCCGATAAAGGCAGAAACAATAATTATTGTGGCACTTAGTTTCCATGACAACCGCGGTGCGGGAATATAACGTGAAAAGGTGGATCGGAGCGCTGGATTGTAATATACATACACACACACACATATAT
>NW_004797723.1:297549-298847 GCF_000002075.1 Aplysia californica | reverse complement strand
ATATATATATTTATGAGTATGAGTCACTTAAGAAATGTCACGCTTTAGATTCTCTTTTTTTTCTTCGAAAAATGATATTTTATGAAAAACTTCAAAGGAGCATTGACGGGTAATGCAATATCATGTTGGTGAAACTAGGTCTATTCATCCGGCAAATAATAAGAAACACTTCAGTTTTACAAACCACGGACAACTATTTCGGATTAAAGTGCCAAATTTATAAATCAGTGTAAATTTTAGAATCCCAGTTTGTGATTGTCACTCTAAGATCAAACACATTTTGATCATATGGATTTCTACTCCGTTTAGCTATAAGGTGAAGCTAATCCCATACTTTTAAAAACAAAGTTCGAGAAGTTTTCAAAATGTACATAAAGAGGGGCGGTAACAGGAGGGATAGTGGGTAACAGGAGGGAACATAAAAGATTGTTATCAGGTTGTAACAGCAAATCTCTCCAAGAATGAGACACTTGTGTACATACATTGTTAGTGATATCGTCTAGAGGAATAACTGATGAATGGATGGGAATGTTAAAGGCATGTAACATATTCTGTCGAGACGTTATTTACCGGGTGTAATTGCCAGTTGAAAAAAACGAAGGCATCAAACAGTAAGTGGGCATCGGAAAGAAAATATATCGCGAGACAACATTAAATAGGATGGTTTGGACACGTAATGAGAATGGGGCCATAACAGCCAGCTTCAAAAGTCTACAACATGCGATTCGATGGCTTCAGGAGAAAAGGGAGGCTAATTTGGATCAATGGAGTCAAAGATATCCTTCAAAGGCACAATATAATGCTGATCCGGAAAGCAACACACCTGGCTCATGTCCGAGAACTGCATCTCTCCTCGACACCTCGCAGTATAAGAGTTCTGATAAAGTAACAGTAAAGTTACTGGGTATAATGTAGACAGTTGATTTTGCCAATCCGAACGTGGATGCTTTGTATTTCCTCTTTCATTTTACTACTACTAATAATAATAATAATAAATAGCATTTATACTGCGCATTTCCATTTTCTAAAAGATGCTCAATGCGCATTACAACGAAAAAAACATCACATTCTTAAAAATTAATCGACAAGTGCGTATATAAAACAACGTATTATACGTATAATATAAATGCATATGTGTAAAATTTTATATGAGAAAAATAGTCTCGCAGTGAGGTTGAAAATGTGTTCGCTAAAAAAAAATTAAAATTTAAAATACAATGCAATAAAAATTCACGAACGGTCACAATAAAGTTGAAACGTGAGTAACTAGAAAAATTCATTAAAACATTAATTCTATT
>NW_004797723.1:287798-295424 GCF_000002075.1 Aplysia californica | reverse complement strand
GTGTGTGTGTGTGTGTGTGTGTGTGTGTGTGTGTGTGTGTGTGTGTGTGTGAATCTCTCTGTGGGTATTGTATTTATATGGGTGTATGTGTGTATGTATGTATATGTGTATGTGTGTGTTTGTGAGTGTATGTGTGTTCGTACGTGTGTGTGTGTATGTGTGTGTGTCTGTGTGTATGTACCTGTGTGTGTGTTTGTGTGTTTGTATGTGTGTGTTTATGTGTGTATGTATTTATGTGTGTGTATGTTTGTGTGTGTGTGTGTGTGTGAGAGAGAGAGAGAGAGAACGAGAGAGAGAACGAGGGAGAGGACGAGAAAAACAAAGAGAGAGAAAGAGAGGGAGAGAAAGAGAGGAGGGAAAGAGAGAGAGAGAGAGAGAGAGAGAGAGAGAGAGAGAGAGAGAGAGAGAGAGAGAGAGAGAGAGAGAGAGAGAGTCACCCTTGCAGCGTGTGGTTAGAAAGCGCCGCTACTCGGCCCTGCTTCTTTTACGTGAATTAAGCGTGTGGGTTTTGTGGCCGTATCAACACCATTGCAGTGGATTTTAAAAAAAATCGTTGCCAAACTTATTGTCAAACATTCCCTTAACTATAGCGAATACACTCTTCAGCTTTTGCACAATGACTGATATTGATTTGTCTTAACAGATTAATATGTTTGTAAACGTCTGTCAGCTTTATTTTAGCAAATTCCTTGATAGATATTGATTTTAAAAATTCTAAAGGGTGGTTTGTACAGATTTTAAAAGGTTTTACACCTGGGACATTATCGCTTTTAAAAACAAATCTGTCATCTTTTTTTCTAACAGCGACATTATGCTTACTTAGTGCACTCATGTTTTGGGAACCTTTAGAGCAAAAGATACTTTCGCCATAAAACTAATTCCTTGTAACAAGTTTCTCCACTAGATACTGTCCTTGTTGAACTGTGACGTGGTCATATAATATGAAATGCAAAATGTGAGTGAGAAGCGAGAAGTGCTGTGAACAATACCATTTTACGTGTGACGGAGATTTGTAGACTACTATTTTATATAAATTTCTGAAGAAAAGTTTTTAAAAATCTAGCCTCAATTGTTGTAGAAAAATATGATTAAGTTAAGACAAATTGAAATTCACTGCTGTGCAAAGTATGTATGACATTGATTAATCCGTTAAAGAATATTTGAGGATAATTTGCGCCACGAATTTTTGACCGGACTATAGGTTATTTAAAAGGAACAGGCCGGACCTCCGAATCTAACGTTCTTTAAAAAGTTGTAACGTTTGTTGTTGGGTTTTTTTTTATCAACGAGTACTTGATAAAGATTCTCCCCACAGGGGAATCGAGCTAGTGTATCCTGCTTGCGAACACGAAGCCCTGAAATGCTACACCACAGACACCGGTGACAAAATAATTTTTCCACAGTTCTTTATAAAAAGTATGTAGTTAAAAGCAATTAGGTAGAGTCAAAATGCTGTTTCTAGGACACTTGAATTATAGACATAAGCGCCTTAAGCGTGGAGCTTTCAAGAGTCACATTGAAGGTCAATGAGGCATGGGTGGACCCAGAGCAACTCCCCCGAAGAGCCTAAACGGATGTTTGACGGGGAAAGATCAGGATAGAAAAGTCATAGCTTTTTTCTTTTTTTTTTTTCCTTTTTTTTAGACATCCGAGCAAAAGAATGAATTGTAAACAAAACAATGATCTCCGGCGTCTGTCGCAGATATGGTACTTAATGATGAAGATAAAGTTGATGAATTAATTTGTCTTCACCTTCTTATGTCATAAACAGCAAAAGGGAAAAAGCTTGTATTAAAAGAGGGGGCTGGAGTTCTACAAGCCCAGCCAATGGGGTGAGAGTTCTTGACACACTCATTGGGCCCTCGTTCGGAATGTTTTTGCTTTCTGTGGCTACACGCACAGTGTATATATATATATATATATATATATATATATATATATATATATATATATATATATATATATATATATAAAACCTTACACATTCACACATATCTACGCTCTCCTCTGAACCGAGAAAATCTTATCTTTGAACTCAACCCATCCTCGTTTCTGAGCCCCCACCCACTCTTTGTGCCATCCATTGCTGTATAGGCTATTTCTAGCTTCCCGCATTTGCCCAGGTGAGCAAATACATGCAGTAATGGTAGACTCTCTGTTTTATGGTACAGTGCATTCATTTGAATTCATTGGGAGACTCTTTGGTTTGGTGAAACTGACCTCTATATCGCTGATGAATGAGCCGTGCAGTATCAATTTTGAGGGATCTGGAAACCAACAATCAAAATAAATCTGAAATTATCAGTATTCAGGAGCGATTGTTTATTTGTCTTAACTCCCCCTCCTCCCCCTCAACCCCCCCCCCCCCTTATTTTCAACTATTTTTCTGTCTTTGTTTCAGTGAATGTCGGTAGCTACGGAGTTGAAACCCTAAGTATCAGTACATCAAAATGGAAGAAGAAAGTCGAGTACTTGGTGGAGGTAGAAGTCAAAGCCAAGGTCACATGGGAGGTGGACGTCGAGGAAGAGGCCGAGGAATAGGTGGATTCCAAGGTCAAAATGACGTTCGAGGTAGAGGTCGAGGCGCAGCTAAAGGTCAAGGTCAAGACAGAGGACGTTTAGGTGGTGGAGGTCGAGGTGGAAGTCAAAGTCAAAGTAGAGGTCTTGGGAGAGGCCAAGGTCAAGGAGGACGAGATCAAAGTCAAAGCGGGTGTCGAGGTGGGGTGAAATCTGAAGGTTCCAAATCCAGTGCCAGCAGTAACGCCAAGGCGAGAGAGACTAAGGGAACTGCGGGTAAGAGAGCGGGTCGGAGTGTCGGAGAGAAATGTTTACGAGAGTGGTTCGGGCTCAAGGATAAGCCGTCCGAGCTTGTTCCCGCTGTAATGTCCTACTTACCAGAGCTGGGAGATTTTCTCGCGTCCACGTCTGTTATACAGTTGCATTTGGAACTGTTGTTCGTAGTTTTAGGGGCGTTTCTCAAAGTCAAAGGCTTCCACGAGTGCAGTTTCACATCGCTTCTCAGAATTTTGGCAGACTCCGATTTCTTCAAAATTCACTCTCATTTGTACCTTAAAAGGCATTCCAAGAGCTCGCACTGCACCCCATTTGTAGAAACCATCCTTGGCCTTATGGTACAGGTAGGCAAACTCCTACCTCTGAAGGTCCACTCCCTGAACAAACTGTTTGCATACATTTCTAAAGAGTTTTCTTCGGTGCCAGGCATTTCCACGTTACTGACTGAATGTAAAACACAGTTTGATTCTGCTAGCACCCGAACGAAGAATCGAGCCCGTTCGGAGAGCCAGAAGGGTCATGATACCGAAGAGCCGCCTGATGACATTATGGATCTTCCAGTACTTCCCACTAAGGAAGATCTCGACGCTGGCGTCCGGCCGTTTCTTCGGGCCAACAGAGTCAAGGGCTGCTTCAAGGACAACAAGCACTACTTTGACGTGATCTTCCGTCTGGTACGGGAGGATTTTATTCAACCTCTCCGTGAGGGGTTGGAGCAATACAGACTGAGAGGAGGCCTTTCGGGCCATGATTCTAATTTGATGTTCTATGACAATGTGAGGATAGTTGGTTTGGAAATAAACAATGGTATTGAGCACATCTTGTCACTGGATATGAGCAAACTTCAAAATGTCCGCTGGGACATGGACAAAAGGCTAATTTATGGCAGTCTGGTGTGCCTCTCACACGACGGCTTTCATACCCTTATCTACGGTGTGGTGTCCCAGTTTGAGCGGGGAGAATTGAAAAGAGGCATTTTGAGAGTGAAATTTGCTAACTGTTTGGACGATGTGTATACATTTCCAACAGAATCCCGACTCCAGATGACTGAAAGCCCGTCTTATTTCGAGGCTTATCGGCACGTGCTCGAAGGCTTGAAGGAAATGTCAAGGCAGAAGCTACCAATGGCAGAGCATTTGGTCCAGTGCAGTACCAAAGTGGCGCCACCGGCCTACTTGACAAGTGGTACGGAGTACAACATTCGCAGTGCCATGCGTACTGGGCGCCCTACGGCGCCAAGAAAGTGCAGTCTGCTCAACAAGTTCTCGTGGCCTGCACAGTCGGAGACGTGTTTGAACGAGCGCCAGTACCAGGCTGTGAAGATGGCTCTCACAAGCAAGTTGGCACTTCTGCAGGGCCCTCCCGGAACGGGGAAGACCTACGTTGGTCTGAGAATAATGGAAATTCTGCTAAAAAACACGGAGCAAAGATCCGCGAATGACACCGACCCGATTCTTGTGATTTGCTACACAAACCACGCCCTCGACCAGTTTTTGAAAGAGATGCTCGAGTTTTGTCCAGATGGGATTGTGAGGGTGGGAGGCCGAAGTTCTAGTGAGGCACTGAAAAGTTTCAATTTAAATGTTTTACGAGAAAAGCATAAACAGAAAAGGAGGAGTCACCATATGGGAAAAGCTCTATTTCATTGCTATCGAGAAATGAAAAATATTGGCTCACAGATTGAAGCATTTGCTTACAGAATGCAACGAGCACATCTGGAAATTCAGCCAGAGTCTGTTCTAAGGGCATTCATGAACAGCAGTCAGTATGCTTCTTTGACGAGTGATCAGAATATGAAAGGAAGAAATGTAATGAAAACATGGTTGAACTGCTCGACTCGCGACCTGGACACACATCTGAGAATACAGACCGAAGAAAGGTTGGCAAGCCTCATATTAACAGGAGGGGACATGAGAGACGAGGAGGAACTACAAGGGAAAGATCTAGATAAGATGCATGCAGACGTGAGAGCCCGCCTGTACAGGTTCTGGGTGTACAACGTGTGCGAGGCCGGACAGCAAATGGACGTGTCCGCTTTCATGCCGGACGCAGTACTCTGGCCCTTCATCAAGAGGAAGCTGTTTGAACACATCAAGGCCCGTTTCCCCAACTGCCAAGGTCACAGTGTAAGGGCGTGGCTGCTGGGTGAGAGCTTGGTGGACATGCTGGATACGCTGGAGGAGCTGCAGAGCCAGGCGCGGCGTGTAAAGACCTCTGTGCTGGATGACGAGGAGGAGTACAGGCGGACCAGGGACCAGCGGCTACTGGCCGACGACTGCGATGAGAATACTGACCAGAAAGCCACCAAGCCTAGGGAGAGTAGCATCATCAAACGGGCGTACTTGCTTGGCCTTGATGTTGCAGGGCAAACTATGGGTTTGTCTGAGGAGGAAAGCGAGTGGAAAACTGCCAGAAAGCCTTTGTCGTTTGGTGCCATTGTGAGAAAACTGAAGTCCAGTCTCGCAATGTCTGAAAGCCATACCAGTCAAGTGAGCAACGTTTGGCTCTTGCCAATGACGGAACGGTTTCAGCTGTACAAGTACTGGCTATCAAAGCACCTTCGACAACTGAATGGACAGCTGAGAAAATACGTCCAAGAATATGACGAGCTCTTAGAGCGTAAATGTGAAATGCAGCAGACAGAAACTGTTTCAATTTTGAAGGGAGCAAAAATCATTGGCATGACAACAACAGGGGCTGCCAAACACAGGAAGGTCCTACAGGAAGTGTCCCCGAGAGTGGTGCTGGTAGAGGAGGCAGCCGAGGTGCTGGAGGCTCACATCACCACAGCCCTCAGCAAACACTCGCAGCACCTCATACTCATAGGGGATCACCAGCAACTTCGACCAAAGACAAGTGTCCATTCATTGGCAAAAGATTTTGACCTCGACGTTTCCATGTTCGAACGGCTAGTCAATAACGGTATTGAGTGCGTACAGTTGACGGAACAGCACAGAATGCGACCGGAGATTGCTGAGTACATGAGGCACATCTACCCGAGCCTCACGGATGGCGAGCGAGTGAAGGACAGGGAAGGTGTGAAGGGAATGAAGGAGAGCGTTTTTTTCATCACTCACGAGGAACCAGAGGCGGGGATGTCCCAGTCTAAGAGCAAGCTCAATCACCATGAAGCAAAGTACTTGATCAGTCTGTGTCAGTATCTGGTTCTTCAGGGTTACTCCCAGGAAGAGATCACCATTTTAGGTGCCTATGGGGGACAGATCACTCTGATCAAAGACTACGCCAAGGCCAACAAAAAAATTGCTGACGTCCGAGTGTCCACTGTGGACAATTATCAAGGAGAGCAGAACAAAATCATTCTGCTGTCTTTGGTGCGCAGTAACAAAGGAGGGTCTGTGGGGTTCCTCAGTACAGACAACCGGGTGTGCGTGGCTCTGTCACGTGCCCAGTACGGCATGTACGTCGTCGCTAACGTGGACCTGTTGGCCTCCAAGAGCGCACTGTGGCGCAAGATCCGAGCCACGGCGTCTGACAACAAATGTGTCGGGAGAGTCCTCGAGCTGAAGTGTCAGAGGCACGGGCGAGTGACGAACGTGACGTCAGTGGAGGACTTGGAGAAATTGAAGGATGGTGGGTGTGGCAAGACTTGTGGCCACCAGCTGGACTGCGGTCACCTGTGCCCTTCTGTGTGTCACACGGTGAGCCACTCACTGCTCAAGTGTAACTATCCGTGCAGCAAGAAGTGTAAGGAGGGACACCCGTGCCCTGCAAAATGCTTTCAGAAATGTCCCCCATGCAAGAGAAAGGTTTCCCGGGAATTGCCCTGTGGTCATGTAGCATCTATTAAATGCAGTGAGAAACCACACAAAGTGTCATGTCAAGAACCCTGCCCCAAGGCCTGCCACAGAGGCCACTCTTGTGCAGCTAAATGCTCTGAAGTGTGTCCTCCTTGCGAGGTGAAAGTGAAAAAATTGCTGAGATGTGGCCACAAAACAGTTGTGGCGTGTAGTGCTGTTTACCTGTCACATGTTTGCGTTGAGCCATGCGCAATACATTGTCCTTGCGGTCACCCTTGCGTTGCGAAGTGCTCACAAAAATGTCCACCTTGTTCCACTCGCGTCAGCTCTCCTCGAAGAAATTGTAGCCATCTCGTAACTGGGAAGTGCTCGGACATCGCGTGGTTAAAAGCCAGCCCGTGCATGGATCCGTGTGATAGGGTCTGCCCCAGGGGTCATCCTTGCCACGAGCTGTGTCATGTTCCTTGCCCGCCGTATAAGACAGAGGTCCAAATATTGAAAATGTGTCAGAAGAAAACTGTCAAATGTCACAAGATAGCCCCAAGGGTAACAAGAACTGAGAGTCTGATCGACGAGTTCAACTCTTTGCGCTTAACTCCTGGGTAGTGGGGAACACATGGAGCACCTTGCAGTGACTTGAGGCAGGTCATAGTTGAGGTTTTAACTTAGAACATGTGGCAGTGCTACCGTAGACTTGTATCACAGTATCCAGAGACCCTGAACTCTGTCACAATTCCGGTTCACCGTAGATTGCATTTTTTGGCTCTCTGTTCCAGATAGATAGAGAGATAGATATATAGATAGACAGACAGAAAAACAGACAGGCAGATAAAAGGTAGTATGAAAGACAGAGAAGGAGACAAAGGATAGGGGAGGGGGGCAACGGTTTGTAAGTAAATTGAATATTTATTTGTCTTTCCATCTATCCTTCGGATATATTGTATGTCACAATAAATACATGCATACAGTGCACCTTTTTCCCCGGCGTCTGTGGTGCAGCGGTTAGGCGTTTCGCTGTCGCACGCAGGAGACCGGAATTCGATTCCCGAGTGAAGTGAAATAATATATATTTATA
>NW_004797723.1:279061-285746 GCF_000002075.1 Aplysia californica | reverse complement strand
TTGTGTGTGTGTGTGTGTGTGTGTGTGTGTGTGTGTGTGTGTGTGTGTGTGTGTGTATTATATGTGTCCACCCCACGTTGCTACTTACACGTTGGGGTGCTGAACAGGCAATATAATTTTTGTCAAGTAAAAATAGTAATTTTTTTTTCACGTGTCACAAGTTGGATCTACTATTCACGTAATACTAAGCACTCGTTTACGTATGAGCAGCTGATTTGCGTACTAGATGCTCTGTTGTTTTTTAAGTGGGTTCTGCTTTTCATTTCATCGTATTGAGCACGTTTAAGTTTCCCATACAAAACCTAGTTTCTCATTGTAGATTACTCAAAGATTTGTAATCCAATTGCATTGTTTTCTTCCTGCAGTCTGGTGCGCTGATTATTGTTGGTTCATGCTTTTCACCTTTTATTCCCAAGTCTATGATAAGCTTGACTGTTATATTTCTTCCCGGTTATCGATCATCCCTCTATGTAAACCGACCTCTGTGGTGTAGTTGTGTAAGGCGCTTTGCCGTTGCCTGCAGGGGACCCAAGTTCGATTCCTATTTCGGGGGATTTTTCATCGGGGTTCTAAGTCTTTCTGCAGGTTTAAAATCATTACATGTAGATCTATATCCCTCTCAGCCTGGTATGGTCCTGAGAGGCAGGGTAGAAACCCACCTCCTAAAAGATCTAAATTGTCTGGAATCTTTTCTTTTTTCTTTTACTATAATTTTTTTTTTTTGGGGGGGGGGAGGGGTAATAACATTCCCATAAAAAAGGCATATGGCAAAAATTGCTCGTATTTTTGTACATTTGAGGAGAAAGTACGCCTCGGTTCATATTATTATATTTAAACCATAAAGTGTGGAGGTGCATTGGTTGAGATTTATGCCAAACTTTTGTTATGATTGTATTATTTTTCTTCTTTGTTTATTAGATTCTAGTTGTTGTTTGTTTTACTTTTGTTTGTTTTTTGCTGTTGTTTTTTTTTAGGGGAGAGGGTTTTTTCGTTGTTTACTGGGAGTTTTTTCTACGCGGAGGGGTGGGGAAGCCGGCCATCATAATGATTTGTTGAATTGTATGATTTATTTTGTTATTCGTACAACAGCATTGAGTGTCATAATGTTCCTACACGGAGATTTATTTATGTATGGATTTTACTGAAATACATTGATCAAAGAATACAAAATATGTCAATTTATTGTTTCCAAGGACACTCACACTTTGAAAGTCATAACATTTTTGCGGCCACTTTCTCTCTAATTCTACCCTTGACACCACCTCCTTCATTCGCAAAAGTTCTGACTTGTACTTGTATTCAAGATAAATGTGTGTTTTTTTTCTCATCAAGACCAAGGCAAATGAACAGGCTTTAACAGTAGCAATATGCTGAAATATTGACAAGTGCCTGAATCCATTGTCTTGTGAAACATGGATAGTGAGGACAGGCTCACAAAAATGCCAAGTGTGTGTTGGTCACACGGCTTTTAGGAGGTTAGTTCATCATTATGGTGTGTCCTTGAGCAAGCCGCCATAACCCTAACAACCCCCCCCCCCCAAATAAAAAAAAATAGGGCGCTGCACAGTGGCGACCAGTAATGCTTGTAAAATTATGACGTGCATTGCTGTTATATCGTGTACATGTATTTGGTATTCTGTTTATATTTGTGTGTTTAAACGCTGTATATATGTATGCTTATAATATGTATATTTGCCACTGTAATTAAAATGGATAATGATAATAATGATACTAATAACAATAACAATAGTAATAGTAATAATAATAATAGTATGATAATAAAAATAGCAATAATAATAACTAAAATAATGATATTAGTAATGATAATAATGACAACAACAACAACAACAACAACAATAATAATAATAATAATAATAATAATAATAATAATAATAATAATAACATGGGCCTACGCTCTGCAACATACTCTGTGCGCTTTACAACTGCACGTATTAGTACTCCAGCGAACCTTAGAACACTTATGAACAATTCCCAACTTGAATTGCAAGCAAAGTAAGACCGACATTGATCTCCATGCTGTACCCAGTGCAGTACAGTATATTGGTTATAACACTTTTCATTTACTGAGATAATTGTTTTCATAATTTTGCTCTGGAAAACTGTTCTGTTTTCATGTGTCATTGGGTTACTGTTTTAATTACTGTTACATGTAATAAATGTCAAATAAATTTTGCGCTTTTTAAACACAAAACTATCAGTGTGTCGGTTCTCTTGAAAAGTAAGTACAGTCCAGCGCGCCCATAGCGAAATCAGTGAACGCGGAAATAATTTCGTTATGTACGATTTCGCGGTGTAGGTGTTTGAAATACAAATGCACCATTTAAAAAAAAATAAAAATTGGGGAACCTGAAAATCTGTTCGCTGTGTGCGTGCTAGACTGCAAAAAATGTTCCTGCCCCGAAAGGATGCTCTACAAAGTATTCTTCTAATTAAGTCTTTGCAGGAATACCATTTTGGATACATTGTTTTTTTCGTTTGTTTTTTTCATGAATATATATTAATTCCCTTAAGCAAATCTCAACCGGCGTTTGTGGTTTAGTGGTTTTGCGCTTTGCCGTCACATGCAGAAGACCTGAGTTCAATTCTCGGGTGTGAAGAATTTTAATGCAAGTATCTCAGTCTTTCTCTCCTAAATAATCTAAACTGTATCTTGGGGGGGGGGGGTGGTGGTGTTAAAACACCTTCATTGTACTGGAAAAGGAAGTGGAGATACAGAAAGAGTGTTCAGGGACAATAGAGCAAGTCGTTATGAACGCCGACGGCGTTTTTATGTGTGTGTTAGGGCTGGAGTCTGCTCGATTAATCGAAGGCTTTCAAGCAAACGGACGGCTCGTGCCAGAGGCTTGCGAGCGGGCTTGAGTCTTGCCCGCTACCGGAGTTGCCACTCGTGGACGGCGGACGGGTTTACTGATTTGTGTGTGACGTCACAAACTCTTGTTTACTGAGCGCGCGAAACTTCTGCCCGCGTGCCGCACGCTGACAAGCCCTAAAAAAACCCCACACTTCCAGCGATGGCTCTGTTTGGGGAGGGGAGGGGGTGGTATGGCTGGGAAAGCGAGAGGTGTCCGCCACCCCTCGCTTTCCGTAGAACCCACCCCTCCCCTTACGCCTCCTCATTTGACAGGGTTTTATTTGTCTTGGGTTTTGTTTTTTTTGGTTCAGTTTTTTGTTGATTAAAAAAAAAAATTTGGTGGGGGGAAGGATTATGTTTTGCTTTACTGATTTTCTGGGCGTAATTCGACATCACAATTAATATTTGTATGATAGAACATGCACAATACATACAAAATATCAGTTACAGTGCAGCAAGATGGGTTTTTTAAAGTTTTAGGCCTACAATGTAATTAACAATGTGATA
Organism: Aplysia californica; assembly: GCF_000002075.1. Lineage (NCBI taxonomy): Eukaryota > Metazoa > Mollusca > Gastropoda > Aplysiida > Aplysiidae > Aplysia > Aplysia californica. The sequence continues at coordinate 282,367 of NW_004797723.1, read as the reverse complement.
TAATTTACCTTAACAATGGTCTTCTGATAGGGAAGCAGTCAAATCAAAAGTTTTTTTACATTGTTCAGAAACAAAATCACGATTGTCATCCCCTCCCCAATGCTTTCTCTTCAACTTCAACTTGTTCTAAGTGTCGGGGTGGGAGTGGAAGTGTAGTTTAGGCGAGTGATTAAATTACAAGCCACGGGATGCTAATAATACTGATTTATTTTGTCAGTTAAAAACTGTTTGTAAGTGTTTCACACCTTTATTCTGCGTCCTAAATAGTTTAGCATACCGCGACCCCAGTGCTTTCTTGTCGTATCTCCATTTTTAATACCAGTGAAAACAGCTCATAACAAAATGTGAGCTTACGAAATGTCACATTTTCACTGTTAAAGCACCGAGGTCGCGAACGGTCTGCACTAGGCTATTACAGCCCTCTTCGCCTTGCACCAAAACCAGCACTGCCTCTCGCTTCCTCCACGTCCAGAGTTCAGAGTTCACGCCGCGAGCGGGGTGGATTACCGGTAGATCTTGCGTCTCGGTGCAGACGAGCGGTGTTTGCCTGACGAGCGGTGTTGTACTGACGAGCGGTGTTGTCTTGCCAGGGCGGTAGTTGGACTCAAAGCAGATTTATTGGCACGAGATCAAGCCCTTAGCACAAAGCAATACGAGACGCAAAGCAGGTCTTGGGACCAAGTGCTTTGCTTTGCTGCGATTTGAGTCTTGTCTGCCGTCCGCTGCTCGTATGCCTTCGAATAATCGAACAGACTAGTTTGTGGCGCAGTGACACTGTGCGCGGGGTCCCCCCCCCCTCTCTCTCTCTCTCTCTTTCTGACGTTACGGGTTTCGCGGATTGCTAGCAGGGAGGGGAAGGAAGAGGGGGTCAGACACGAGTGGCTTCGCGGATTGCAATTTGGTGTGGGTACTTGAAGCTTAGGCTAGACTCAATGTATCATGCTGGTGATTTGATTTGATGATTTGACCTAGTGATTTGAGGCTTGCGAGCGCGAGCGTGTTTGCTACCGGGGTACAGCCCTAGTGTGTCATGACATCTGAAACAGTCCGCTCGAGACATGTTTGAACAGTCATGGAGACAAATTATGGAGGATCTTTTTATATGGCTTGATTCATCCACAAATGGACATTAAAATTTGTATGGTCTTTTCACTTTCGACTATCGACCTGCGAATTTTAGAATTCGACTAGCGAAAAGATCAGAACCCATCTGAACACACTCTATTGTTACGAGGTCTGTCTCAGAAAAAAGTTTCCTTGCCATACTGTCCTCACATATAATTAAAAATCACCTTGTATTTGGTGTCAACAGAAAGTTGATTCAAATACCTATTTAACATAGGAACTATCAGGCCCATGACTCTAACAACAACATGTCTTTATTACTTCCTCTGCACCGCCCAGTATTGAGACGAACGAAGCCAGAAGTTCGAACAGTCACCACCTGGACTGAAGAAAGCGAAGAGCAACTGAGAGGATGTTTTGACTGTACCAACTGGAATGTTTTTATTAATGCATATTGTGATATCAATGATTTATGTACAACAGTCACAGACTATGTTAAATTTTGTGTAGACATAGTGGTCCTTAAAAAAGAAGTTATTATCTTCCCTAACTCTAAAACGTGGGTAAATTCTGGAGTGAAAGACCTAATCCATAAAAAGAAAAAGGCTTCTAAAAAACCATAACAAAATAGAACTAAAAGTCATAGACAAAGCTATTAAGAAAGTAATCTGGGTTGAAAAACAAAAATATAAAAAGAAACTGGAAGATCTGTTTCGTTCAAATAACCCTCGAGAGTCGAGAGACATGGAGTGGGCTTAAGACCATAGTGGACTACAAAAATAAACCAACAAACATGTGTTGACAATGAAGGGAGCTATGCAGACAGACTTAATGCCTTTTTCTCCCGTTTTGACCAAGGCAGTCCGTGTGACTTGCCATGTGTGAACACCGACACAAATGAAAATAATGCTGTTGTTGTTGAAGAACGTGAGGTTAGATGTGTGTTTGGACGTATGAATGTGAGAAAGGCGTGTGGTCCAGACGATGTGCAACCCAAAATTCTGAAAAGGTGTTCAGCACAACTTAGTTTTATTTACACCTATATTATCAACCAGTCGTTGTTGACTCATGCTATTCCCACTATTCGGAAATGTTCTGAGATTGTCCCCCTTCCAAAGAAAGAAAAAATTTTTACTGAAATGAATGACCTTAGGCCAATAACCTTAACATCCGTAGTTATAAAATGTCTAGAAAAAAGTGTGCTAAAAAGACTACGAACGTACATAGAACTCATCCAGGACCCTCTACAATTTGCATATCGTCACGGGAGAAGTGTGGAAGACGCCATTTTACTATTTCTTGACAACATATACAGACACTAGGACAAGTCAAAAACATACTGTTGGATCCTGTTTGTTGATTTTTCGTCTGCCTTTAATACTATCCAGCCAGCAATCCTTTCAAAGAAATTAGAAAACATAGGTGTTAACGTCAATTTAATATCATGGATAGGCAATTTTTTTACCAACCGAACCCAGTACAGTATGTAAAATTAAAACATTCATCATCGATATACATCACAACAAATACCGGGGCCCCTCAAGAATGTGTTTTGTCACCAGTTTTATTCACACTATACACGAACGATTGCCAAATAAACAACAGTAACCTCAAGTTAATAAAATTTGCAGACGATTCAACCATAATTGGGCTAATTCAGGCTGACCATAACGAAACCACTTACCAGAATTTTGTTCTTGACTTTTCTGAATGGTGTGAAAATCATAAGCTGCTTTTAACTGTGAAAAACCCAAAAGAACTTGTTGTTGATTTAGAATAAAGAAACTGCCCCTGCAGCCACTCGAAATTAAATGTGAAAACATCGAGCAAGTATCAGACTACAAGTATTTGGGTGTTACAATAGACAACAAACTCAACTGGCGTGTCCACACTTCTCTCCTGCATAAAAAGTGAACGAAAGACTATTTTTTCTAAGGAAGCTAAAGTATTTTAAAGTTGACAAAACATTGATGTCCATGTTCTACCATCCAACCTTAGAAAGTATGATCATTTCTGATATAACAACATGGGCTGGAAACACAAAACAACAAGATAAAGGAACATTAAATCGACTAATACAGAAAGCATGTAAAATTTCAAAATCTATATTCCCCTACTTGGATGAATTGTACATAACAGCTGGGGGCTCTCGTGGCCTAGAGGTTAAAGTGTTGGCCTCTCATTCAAAGGTCCCGGGTTCGAATCCGGGTAGCGACCGAAAAATTTTCTTCTCTAAAATTG
>NW_004797723.1:276700-278202 GCF_000002075.1 Aplysia californica | reverse complement strand
GTGTGTGTGTGTGTGTGTTTGTGTGTGTTTGTGTACACGTGGTGAAACACCAAACCAATGTGCCAGGATTTGGACAATAAAGATGTATCTCTCATCTCATTTTTCCATTAGATGCACCAACGGTCAAAGACAGTGGTCAGTGATCGTTTGTCCAAGGTCCCGAGTGCTTTTCTCACAGCCTCTTGAATCTGGTCTTCGTCCTCAAACCGCCGACCTCGCAGCTTTTCTTTCACCTTGGGGAAGAGATGGAAGCTGCAATGGGCGACATTGGGCAAATAGGGCGGGTGTTCCAATATTTCCCACGAGTAGCCCTCAAGAAGCTCGTTCACAACTCTGGACTTGTGAACAGGCTCGTTGTCATGATGCAGGATGAAGACTCCTTCCAGCAAAGCGGGTCTTTTTTCCGGATCACAGGTTTCAGCTTGTCTTTGAGGACGAACCTGCAGTAGTCACCATTGACAGCTGCGCTAAGTGTGACTAACCAGCTGAGTATGATGTCCCTCATGTAGAAAAAAAGTGCATCACCTTTCTCTCGCCGTGTTTTCTGTGTGCGCTTCATCTTTCAGACCTCCCACCTTCAACCTCCCTGAGCCATTTCTTTACTGTTTGAACTGATGGGACATTATTCCCTAATGCTTTGTATAGATCACCATTGGTTTCAACTGCAGACTTGCCGAGAAGAGTTGAAAATTAGATCACAACTCGGACATCGTATCTTGAGAAGGTTGCACCATTGTTTTGCTCACCCATTTTCCTCGAATTTGCCTTGGGTAAAGTGCACAAGAAAACCACTCTTGACACGTCACAGCTCGTTTACCAATGCACTTACAATTTGGCGTTGGGATTTCTTAGACATGATGGCATGACGTCACAAAATTTAGTGGCTCTTGGTTTCGTACTTTTGATTTTATGGAGGAGGGAAATTTTATTCTGAGACAGACCTCGTTCGTCACACTATTTCTTAACATGAATCAGGGTGTTTCGATGTCTTCAACTGACGTAATGACGACTTGTGTCGGTGTTTCTTCTTAAATAAGAGGAAAGATATCATGGCTTTTTAAAATCTCTCCCTTGTGATCATTTTGTCTTGTCTGCGCAAACGTTGATGGGAACACCTCAGCAATGAAGGGGTTAATAAATGGGACGTCCTATTGTTTAAACGAAAGTCTGTTTTAGTACCTAGAAATCTCGAAGAAAATATACAATTCATGGACACCCTGTGTGGGATTCGAACCACGGTCATGAAACATGGGCATACTAAGTCGAGTCTTTTCTGTTTTCCGTAGGATTTGGTATAATATTTCCTTGGATGGCCAATTATGCTTCATTGACAGTCCACTTTGTACAGATAACGGGGGTATGTTAGATCTACAGGGTAGGTGTCTTAAATCTACAGGGTAGGTGTAGAATCTAGGTGTCTTAGATCTACCGATTAAACCTATGGACAGCGGTTTTTAGTTTGTTTCTGATTTTTTTCTTTATGGGATTTTTTTTTTGGGGGG
>NW_004797723.1:274708-275637 GCF_000002075.1 Aplysia californica | reverse complement strand
CGTGTTATAGTACCACTGCGTGTGTTGTGGGAGCTCATTAATAATGCGCAGAGCGACGCGCGCAGTCGCTGACCTCGATTCTCCGACGATGCACTAAGGCCTATACGTTCTTACTACGATCTCTCTGACCGTCTAGACTAAGGTCGAAGAAGGATTGCACCGTCTCGGTATTTACGGTCTCTGGCTGGGGTGACGGTGGAAAAGGGGAGGGAAGGGGGGGGGTAGGCCTGGCCCAGACTCTGACAGCCGAGTGCCTATCGCTCCTCGTTAAAATTCTCTTATATATATCTTCACTAGACAATTCCTCCCTCCGCCGGCCAGACTCCTATGGGCCAGGTAAGTTATTAGAGGGGAGAAAACGATTAGTAAATGTCAAACAGGAACTATAGGTGGTTAGAAAGTCAATAAACAAAAATGATTAGTGCCATGCTAACAATAAATGTTCTGATAGTAATTAGAGAAATGCTGAATGATAAATACATGTTTTGCTGATAAAATAATACATGTGTCTGTGCTGCTCAAGACAGTCTCAATCTTAATTTTGTAAGCTACAAAGAGGCCAATTTGGCAATTTAGTTCTAAACTCCTTGCCTCTATTCTTTCTCAGGGCTGTCGATGGATTTGTCCATTGGACTGACGTCATCGCTAGGCCAAAGCCCGCCGTGTGTTTGTCTCGTGCGTAGTGTAGTAGCCTACGAAGTTCCGCGAAGTGACGGCTTGATGGGAGGGGAGACGATTTGTTGAAGTTACGAGCCGGCGCGAAATAACAAACGTGAAGGAATGAGGCTCTGTCGCGACAAATAAAGAGCAGTGAATCCAACTTCTCTATTTGAGCGCCTTCAAATCGGCAAGGTGCTTTTTGAATGTTGATACATGTTTGTTTGGATTTACTTAAAACTGAATGAAAATCATCATCAGCAATAAATCTC
>NW_004797723.1:269346-273615 GCF_000002075.1 Aplysia californica | reverse complement strand
GGACATACATACATACATACATACATACATACATACATACATACATACATACATACATACATACATACATACATACATACATACATACATATACACATACAAAAAAGCCACCCCGCACACACACGGTACACCAACACACAGTTACACGAACACGAACACCACCACATCAAATCCAACACATATCATATAGAAGATGTAGAGCTAATCTACTTATGCGGTTACGTATGAAATGGTATAGGTTTAACGCCCCTATCAACACTATTAGGTTATTTAAGGGGCGGGGTTACGTATGAGCAAACACAGAAAAACAAACAAACAAACAAATAAACAGACAACAACAAAACAAACAAACAAACAAACAAACAAACTAACAAACGCACTTGTATGAGGTATGTGGTTTCTCTTTTTCCCCATCCATTTTCTCAAAAGCGTCACAATAAATAATTATGTAAACGTGTGGCACTAGGTAGCCCATTCACAAACGGACAGTTTATTAAATGATTACACTTCAAGCACAGTACAGAGGCGAATTAATGTGGGTTTTTTTTTAGGTTTGTTTGTTTGTTTTAGTGTTGTTGTTTTTTACAAATAAATTAACTGTTCATATTATCTTCTTTGCACACTTAACCTGCACGCACACTTTCTATAGTTACTTTTCCGCTAAACCACTTCAGCTGTCTGTCTCTTCTCCCTCAGAGCAAGGACCATTTGTCGTTCCCGTCTGATGTTAGCCTCCACTCGACTTGCCTCCTCCTTATACTTCCGGTTCACCCAGGACCGGAAGGCGGAGTCGTCCCCGGAAGTGACGTCTTCCGGGGCTCTTCGGACGGCAGCTGACGGCCGCTGTGGCAGTTCGTTTTGCTGGAGAACTGCCGAAGTACTTCGTTGTTGTTGTAGTTGTTGTTGCTGTTGTTGTTGTTGTTTCTTTTGGTGGTGATGCTGTTGTTGAAGTCGGTTCTGCTGCTGATGTTGTGGCTGAGGTTTGGCTGACTGGTGAGAAGACTTCCAACTGACCCATTCTTGGTGCGACAAAGCGGTGCTATTCCTGCCGCCCTCTCTCTTCTCGTCTTCCTGTTTTTTGCGAAGGCGCAGCTGCTCAGCTTTCTGCTTGCGTTCTCTCTCCTCGGTTTTCTCCCGCCATTGTTGAAAGGTCATTGCCCTCCCTGCACTTGAGCTCGTAAATCGAGTTTTTTCCAACTCTTCTAGCTCCCTCTTGTCTGCTTGCAAAATGAGTTTCATCAGCGTTTTCCTCTCTTCTGTATGCTCCATCCATTCGTCGTAAGTTATCGCCATTGCTAGAAGTTTCTGTCGTTTTTCTTCTAGAGCTTTCTTCGCCCCCACTGCGTCATTTATCTTCTCGCTTTCACTTTCCGTCATCTTCTTTTTCCTCGCACGCCATTCGTTCAGCGCGTTCATGTACGAAGATGGCTTAGGACTGTTCTGTCGTTCGCCAACCCCTCCCAACTTCTCTATCTCTATCAGACCTTTCAGAGGCCTGCTTTTCTTTTTCTGCAGGTGCACAGCAGACTTTGGATTCTCCACACTGCCGGGTCGCAGCCGCACCTCTTTCAACCACTCTTGAAAGGCGTTGGCGTTTTTTTCCTCGTCGCTTTCACTGTCCCCAGACTCACCTTCGGAACTTTCCTGTCGCTTCGCCATCCGTTTCCGGTTGAGCCACTCGTCAAATGTCTCGCGTTTCTTGAGTTCTGATTGGCCAGACGAGCGCTTCTGCTGCTCCGCCAACCGAATACGACGCTTGGCGGTCTTCCAGCTCTCGTGTTGCTTTTGACGGGAAACCAGTAGGTATCTGAAATGAAACGACAGAAAATAAAAATTATATCAGTTTAGACTGCCTTTTTTAGTGCCACTTTACAGCCAGAGGCTTCGTGGGACGAACCAGAGTGCAGGGTGTACACTTACCATCGGGACATCAAAGCACACATAGTTTATGCGTCTTAGAAGACGGATTTCCCCAAGATGAGATCTAAACAAAACTAAGGAAAAACTGAAAATTAAACTACAGTGACTTCAGACTCCTTTATGTATCTGTGCACCCTTTAAATGATTCTGAACCCCTGTTAATTTTTTTCAAATCGAAAGCTACCAAAAAGACGAACTTTCACAAATTTATATAATAATATAATGGATTATTAAATCTATGACGTCACTGTAAAAGAACACTCACCTTTTCCCGGAAGTGACGTTCCTTGAACCTTTGTCAGTCTCCGAGTCGTGCGCGTCGGTGGGCGTGAAGTGAGGCGCACTCTCCACACTCCGGTTGTCTGACGTCATGGTGGTAGCGTCTCTGGACACTCCTGGAGCAGACATAATGGACGACACTGTCCGAACACTTCTCGCTGTCGACGGTCGCTCAGGGGGTTCAGGGTTCGGAATTTTCAACACAGACTCATGATGGTACCACTGTATTTCATGAGGCGCGCTGCTTGCTTGGTACCCCCCTGGCTTCTGTGGTTGGAACTTGCCTTCTCTGCGCGCTGGTTTGATGGTGATGAGTTCTGAAGACGTGAAAGCGTCGCTCAGGGTCAGAACACTGGGTGGGCGGGGGCTATTTGTGGAGGGTTTATCAGTAACAGGCGGTACGGCTATTCGGAATCGAACTCCAACAGCCTGTTGTCTTGTCGGGGCGTCTTGTCGGAAGCAACCGGGGCCGTCTACTGAGCCCTTGCATGGCGAGGTCACGCCGGAGTTTTGTCGCGCTGGCAGAGAATCCTGCGAGGACGTCAGTCTGTTTGTATCTGCGCGAATCAGAGATTTCCTCCCCTGCTCCAATGACGTACTACCCATACTACGTTCTGAAAACTTCTCGGTCTTATACTGTGGCGGGGTTTTGAAACTTGACGCCATTGCTGGGGGCCGATCTCTTGAGGAGGACGTCACACTTCCGTCAACGCTCCTCAAATCGCTGCGGTTCGCTCTAGGGGAGGGGGTGGGTCCTACTAGACTCGGGGATTTACTGCGTGAGTTTGAATGTCCTCTTTTGACGAGCTGGAATGTCCGTATTCTGTTGATGCACTGACGAGAGAAATTTCTTCGGGCCAGGTCCATGCATGTGTCGCCCCGCGAGTCCTTGAACGACAACTTAGCACCGTGAGTGAGCAGACATTCCAGGATGGTATCGTTGTCTTTGTAGGCCGCGGCAAACGCTGGGGTGCGACCGAACGGCGTCCTTCCATTTGGATTTACACCTGCACAGAAACATACAGAGATTTAAACACCGGCCTCTCTGGTGTAGTTAAGCGCTACACTGTCTTACGCAGGAGATCCCAGTTCAAATTTTAAGTGGAGATAAATTTTTATCGAGTATCTCGGTCTTTCTGCTGGGTGGGTGTATCCCTCTCAGCCGGGTTGGCCTTGGCAGGCAAGCCTAGAAGCCCGCCCGCCTCCTTGATGATCTTAAATGTGTAAATGAGGGCTTAAAAGCATATACATGTATATATGCATTTGTAATTACATGTCTGTTAGTAAAATATCGATTTTAAAATTATTATTTAGTGGAAGTTTTACGGCGCTCGCAACTGCATAAGGTCATATGAGCGCCAAGGGGTGGATGTCAACAAAGAAATCTTTACAGGGAATCGGGCTTACTCTGTTCACCTATCTAGCTTTAACAGCACAAAGTCTGTTTTGACTTTCAAGCCACCCCGGGAATAGTGGTCACAAGAGTGAGACAAACATACAAAGAAGTAGAGGAAAATGACGATGGGAAAGATTACGAAAGAAAAAGCAGCAGTTCCCTGTTGTAGTTCGGGCTCCGTTATGAGAATGACATTGTTGAATCAGCCCATTTACAATTCTAATGTGTATAAGAACGAGAAATGCCCCCCCCCCCCTTTCGGAATGGCCTAATGACACTTGAGCCAGTGGCACTGCCCCGGAAGGGGATGGGGGAGTAAATATAGATCTGTAGCTACTGCTTTCATTGTGTGACTAAAGAGATGTGCTTGGCCAAAGTAACGGTCACCCGATTCCGGGGATAAAGGAGACAGACAAACACACACACACAAAAGAGGGAAACAGAAGAAGTGGGATCTACCGGTGACACTCTCCAACCACCCGCACAGTTGCTGTATTTTCTTCTGTAAAACTAATTATCTAGCCCGTCTGTCACTGCTGTTGTTGCTGTTTTGGGTTGTTTTTGTTTTGTTTTGTCGCTTGACCCTTCTTCGGGGAAGAGGTAGAGAGGGTCGCACAGAGAGAGGGAAAGAGAGAGAGAGACAGAGAGAGAGAGAGAGAGAGAGAGAGAGAGGA
>NW_004797723.1:265915-267691 GCF_000002075.1 Aplysia californica | reverse complement strand
ACGAAGGAGGAGAGATAGGAATATATTATATGTTTGAAAGGAAAGAAGGATAGGAGCAAACTTCTATCTGATAGTTTTGGCCGTTTTGAATTACATGTACTATGACCACGATGTCAGACAGCAAATGCTCTATCTGCTCTATCAGAATCCAAAAAATATTCAGAGTCGTTATCAAGATATTCAAAGAATTTCATGCCAAACAGCTTGACATAATCATTGTGAAACTCAGAAATTTTGACGTCATATTTCTCAAAACTAGGCATTGAGCACACAGAACTTTGTAGTACTGAGGTAGCAAAATGCCGTAAAACTTGCTACACCTAGAGTAAGTGAGTGATCTAGGTACCTGACAATCCATCATCCTATTTGTGTTACAAATACCGTAAAACCTACTAAACCAGAAGAAAATATAGGTAAGTGATCTAGGTACCTGATGACCCAGCTGACGTCACCGCGGCGCACGGCCTCATACAGCGGGAGCCAGCTGTCCAGCATCTGTGCCCGGAACAGGAAGCCGTCCCACACCGTACTATGTAGCACCAGCTGGTGGTCGTCATGGAAACACTGACCTTGGGACCCCAGTAGCTTGTACGTCTGGCCGGGGAGACCCGCCATCATCTCTAGACGGAACCGAATGTGACGAACTGTGAGGCCAGAAGTGAGGTTGCGTATGGAGCAGACATCTTCCGTGGGTAAGATGACAAAGACCGTGAACGACTCCATAGTGGTACAGTATCTCTTTAACTCTTCAGGATGGTAGCGGACACGTACGTCAGACCCGCAGCAGACCAAAGGCAATGATGTTGCGGTGCATTTCCAACCATCCTACACAAATCAAAAACACGAAGTTGCACGTTTCATAGTATGTATATTATTGTTGTTGCCTGCCCTTTTAAAGTGTCTGATAAGGAAAACAAGAATGAGGAAAATATTTGATTAAATGCCCCAAAACAACGCGTCATTGAGCGTAGCCGAAAGACCGGAATGCGAGTCCTCAGTGAGTGAAATCTGATCGTGCTGTCAACATTCCAGGTCCTTGTTGTCCAACTCTTGTTCCGGCTGCCATGTCGGTAAGACTCAAAGGAGCGCAGTCACACCACCGTCCTCATGAGCAGAGAATGTTTCAGTCTGATGGAGCCATAATATGGGGATGCCTGGGGGAAAATATAACAATTTATAAACTGGATTCGTGATTTTGCACGTTGTCATACTCTTAATTATGATTCCGACAATGAAAGCGGCGACAACAATAACAGATATGATATTATTAAGTGGTGGTGATAGTGGTGGTGGCGATGAGGAAGATTGAGAGAAAGAGGACGAAGAGTCTAATTCTTAGAATATCGAATGTAACACCTTTAATCTTCGGCACGTACATAACCTTTTTGTTTTGCAAGTGTCATAAAACTCTTACAAAAACTAATGATAATAACAGAGTACAAAATGAAATGTCAGCGATGTACATACCATTTAATGTTGTCTGAAGCTTTCAACAACCCCAACTGCATTTACATTTTACATTTTTGGCTCGGGCTGCTCTCGATTTAGTGGGTTGCTTGAGGTTTGCGGGAACATTGTGACGCTAATCACGCTTCAGCTCTCCTCTACCCTCGGCTTCGACTGCTCCGAAAAGATAGTTGATAGCTTCTGCTATGACGAGCAGCGTGCGGTAATTAACGGGGATCTTGTTCTAATCACGCCCCGGCTGCTCAGGAGATCTATGTTCTTTTCCTCACACAGTGGGCGGCCCGTGCTTCCAACACACACACACACACA
>NW_004797723.1:264350-265815 GCF_000002075.1 Aplysia californica | reverse complement strand
ACACACACACACACACACACACACACACACACACACACACACACACACACAGACACACACACACAGACACACACACAATATAATCCAGAGGTCACGCTAGAAAAACAGAAGTACCGCTACTGTAGTGGAACGCCGATTTCGTTTCTCTTTATTTTAGCACGATGCTTATATTTTGGTAGGATCGAGGCCCACTCTTATCGATTTGGGAACATTAATTAAAGGAATCTTTAACGTGCGTAACTTAGCAAAATGTTAACGGCGCCTGCAACACATTTGGGCCATAAAAGGGCAGAAAATCTGAGGTGCTATTAGAGAATAATATAACGAAAAGAATTAGGAGAGATAAGGATGATAGGAGCTTGATAGAAAAGAAGGAGGTTACCACACCAGAGCACTTACCAACCACCCACTAAATTCGTTCCTATGAACCTACGTTCACTAGTTTGAAACACAGTGAAAGCTTTTGAGTCAGTTTCGCTTCTAAAAATCCATTCAATATACTTAAGACATGTTTTGCACATATGTTTTATCAGCGTCACCCGTTAGGAAGGGTTATAAAGAATGATTGTTGTTTTTTAAAACCGCAAAGGGGACAACTCGATGTTTGCGAGTTTTTGTAAGTATTTTCGGGGATCCATGAACCGCAAAGTGCCTGTAAAAGATGTACAAGGTTCAAAGTTTCCAGAAAAACAAAAATTGTTGATGGTTATTTTTCTCAAGAGCTGCAGCGTCCCCAGACTGAATTGTTGCACGGTTGTTGTTGTTGTTTCGTCGTCGTCGTTGTTGTTGTTGTTGTTGTTGTTGTTGTTGTTGTTGTTGTTGTTGTTGTTGTAATTGTTGTTGTTGTTGTTGTTGTTGTTTTTCGTGTGCCTACGCTACAGATATGCTCAAGATGTTGATATAAACGCCCTATTGCTAGTCTGTCCTGGAACCAGTTCCTTTCACCCCTTTTTCAATTGTCATGTTTGTCGAAAACGCTTAAATTAAGTTTTGAATTGCAACGCCAAACGAGCTGACCTTAACAAATTAGTCACGACGCGGCAGAATCAGGCGCCCGTCAATTTTAGGGCATATGGAGTTATTGATACCATCTGAAAGATTATTCATTTGTATTGCTTTCCATGAGAAAACTATCCAACTAGCTTGAAAAGAAGTCGACGTATTTGCGATTGAAGAAGGTGGGGTATCCTAGTTTCAGTGGTTAAATTGATGAGACAATGGCCGCCAAAGTTTGGTAACTCCAAAAGCTAAAGAGTCCTTGAAAACAAAAATTAAAAAGGCATTTTGTGCCTTAAATCGATGTTTTTCAATAAAATTCACATGGAAATGTGTTTTTATATGAATATTAAAGAGGTTGAGCCCAAAAATAAAAATTCGATAAAAATTTCCAAACTTTCCCGAAAAATGTCTGTTTCTCCGATTTCTGTATTTTGACGTATTTCCACCTCGCTGCCTCGTCATATAT
>NW_004797723.1:262430-264250 GCF_000002075.1 Aplysia californica | reverse complement strand
TATATATATATACTATTTTGTATCTTTGGTTTTCACTTGTCAAAAGTGACATTCCCGCCAGTATGTCAAAAGAAATCACACAGTGCAGCGGGTATTTGGAGGGTGTCACTGGTAGGTCCTACTTCTTTCCTTCCCATCTCTTGTTTCTGTCTATCTGTCTGACCTATTCCTTGTACCATGTGACCGTTGTTGGGTCGATGTGCTTCTATTTACTCAAACTCAAAGCTCAAACGCACAGAATAAAGCATTAGTTGTGTATAATCTTCACGGCTGTCTGATTCCAGATACATACTCTGTTGTTTGAATGAAAAACCTATGTAGTATCTACCATCATCTCGTTTTGTCTGAACTTTTAAAAAAGAACAACTTTAACAGCTTTACTGTCTGTTCCAATTGTGTAAACTCTATAATGTTTGAATATTCGTTGAATACAGACACATCACTTATTTCCAAACTAACAGAGAAAGTTGTGGGTGTTTTCAATCAAATCAATGCTTTAAAAAAGACAGTTTGTCGGGGAGTTACATTTATTACGTTGTTGTTGTTGTTGGGGTTTTTAAAAATTCAATCTGCAGCTCTGTGCTCTTGAGCACAAAGCAGCGCGCCCTGTTGAGACGAGTAATACAATATCGGAACTTTGTGATCTCCATAAGACACCTTAGGCCTACTAAAACTAAAACCAAAGCAAGCATAAATCATTAGTTGTGGATAACGTTCACCGCTATTTGACTCCAGATACCTACCTACAATGCCATTGATCTCACTGCAGTGATGCTCCGTAGCCCGGTGTAATGCAATAATATTGTACCCTTGTTACCTCCACAAGGCATTTTACTTAAACCAAAACTAAATCAAATCATTAGTTGTGGATAACCTTCATGGCAATGTGACTTCAGATACCTACAACGCCCTTGAGGACAAAGCAGCGCGCCCTGTACACTGTATCCCCGTATACTACAATAATATTGGACCCTTGTGATCTCCACAAGGTATCTTACTTAAACCAAAACTAAAACAAATCTTTAGTAGTGGATAACCTTCACGTCTATGTGACTCCAGATACCTACAACGTATCGGTACGCCCTTGAGGACAAAGCAGCGCGCCCTGTACATTATAGCCCCGTGTTCTACAACAATATTGGACCCTGGTGATCTCCACAAGGTACTTAACTTAAACCAGAGAGTGCTTAAACCAAAACTGAAACAAATCTTTAGTTGTGGATAACCTTCACGTCTATGTGACTCTAGATACCTACAACGTATCGGTACACCCTTAATGACAAAGCAGCGCGCCCTGTACACTGTAGCCCCTTGTAATACAATATGGAAACCGTGGGATCTCGACAAGACACCCGACCCGAGTCTCTTTGTTTACAAGCCGCTGCCTCCAGGACTTTGGGGAGTCTTCACAATACCCTCCGTATCGATTTTTGATCGAACCGACTTGACTATAACAGGACCGGCTCACTCTTTATCGCGTCGCGAAGCCAAACATGTTTGGTTGTCACAGACAGATAGACAGACAGACAGTCGAGCGGAGCGAGGGGGAGGTAGGGCGGGAGGGGGTGGGGGAGATGATCCTTCCACAGATAATGCACATCCTAAATGTTACGAGAACCGAGAAAATTATTTTGTTAGAAAAATAAATCAGAAGTGCATCGTTAAAGAGTTGTACAAATCTGTAAAATAATATTGATTTTGAGAAAACAGCAACAAAACAGAGCACTATTGAAGTAGAGGGAATTACCTATTGCTGTGCTTACTAAGTTGTCTTCAGTTTGTTGTCGAACTAAACAATATTCACACACACACACACACAC
>NW_004797723.1:255425-257309 GCF_000002075.1 Aplysia californica | reverse complement strand
GCATATAAGTTAAACAGTGTCAGTATCTTTCGATATCTTATTTCGTTTCGGAGTTACAGGAAGAAGCGTGCAAATCTTGTCAAAACTGCAGAAAACGGTCAATTTTCCAAAATTTTTAAATCATAAAATGAAAACCAAGATAGATATTAAAAAAACGCTGACAAAGTAATGTAACCACCCCTTAGGGCAACAAGTATACCAAGTGCCATCAAGATACACCTGTAATTTTCAGAGGAGTTTCGAAAAATGTGTCAAAAATTAAAGAATCAAATATTTTTGACAAAAAAATGAAATACCTCTCTAATTAGAATTAGTGAAGATAGAATAACAATGTAAGAAGAAAAATGTTGGGCATCCAACTAGTACCGATTGTGCCAAAGGACAAGCAGATCAACAGAGAAATGACTGAGAAAAGGCAAAAAATATTGTAATACCCAATTTGACCCAGATTGACCAAAAATAAATGGGACCCCCCCCCCCCTTTTTAAGGTAGGTAAGATCTATCACCTAGCCTTCTCGGATAGGGGCGAAAAAACTCGAAGGTCCCGTGTGCAAGTTTTCGGGATTAGCACAGCCTGATTCCCCTTTCGTGGTTTAAGATAGGCAGACGGTAGTCTGACTTAGATAAACAACGATCAATTGCTTTTTTATGGTAAAGAGGGGGAGGTTAGCATTCTTTGTATATAATTATTTATCTTGGAAGAGGGGTTTTGTGATGGTATTGATGTGCACTTGTTTCCTTCTCAAGCTGGTATGTCAGACAAATTAATGTTTGAACCCACAGATAAAGGTGTAACACAGCTGCTATAGAAAAGTAGAGTTTACAAAGGTCTCACCACATCTGACTCAGTCATATTGGAGACGGACGTTAAATTATGCGGAGGTCTCTCCTCTTAAGTATCCTAACTGTGTTGATAAGGGCGTAAAACCCACAATAAACCTTTGTTTTTCTACTAACCTGTACTACGAAAGTATAACATGGCTAGCTACAATAATGAATAACCTGTGGGGTTTGGGCTACACGTTCGTATACCGTACTCTTGTTTGTTTCAGTAAGGTTTTTTTCTGCGCTCGCAACTGCTTAAGGTCACGTGAGCGCCAAGAGGTGGACGTCTACAGAGAAGTCCAAACGGGGAATCAGGCTTACTCTGTTCACCTCTCTAGCCTCAACAGCACAAAGTCTGCTTCGACTATCAAGGCACCCCGGAAAGAGCAGTTCACAAGAGAGTGACAAACATACAAAAGAAATAGAGGAAAATGCCGATAGTAAGGATGAGGAAAGAAAAAGCATAGTATACTCTGTATAGTTTCTGAGTGTCTGGGGTAGGCCTAAAGGCTTTTCTTTGTGACCGTAGTAGTGTCATAATAATCTCCCAACAGAGGCCTACAGAGGAGAAGCGGATAATGAGATGCAGGCTCATGACACTGTACAGAGAGCTGGGCTCTATTGATGGCGGCCGTTGGACTGTGCTTTGCTTTGTGGGAGAGAAAGTCTTTTTGTTTTTTGTTTTGGTAAGTGTTTTATGGCGCTCGCAATTGCATATGAGCGCGCGGGACACAGTAAACATTTTCAGTTGGTAGGAAATTTTGAATGTTTGCCGAGTGGCGACCGAAGCCTTCTCTTATCGATTTGGGACTTCAATAAATGTATTTGTACAGTATCTTGTACCAAAAATGCGTGCAAAGTACAGATAATGAGGTGGAGGAACAGGGAAATTCATCAAACTGTAACTGTCTGTTAGAAAACATTGTAGATAAGGCCAAGGGTCCCATGGAGGGCAGTACTGGGGTTGAGATTAATTAATGATTATGTGGCAGATGGGAGGTAACTGTGCAATCACTAGTGTGTGTGTGTGTGTGTGTGTGTGTGTGTGTGTGTGTGTG
>NW_004797723.1:253911-255019 GCF_000002075.1 Aplysia californica | reverse complement strand
GACCACTGTTTGACCTATTAAAAACAGAAACGTTTGAACATCTCCTTTGCTTCCACCCTTAGCCCCACCCACCAATGCCACCCATTACTGCCATCGTTGTAACAACGATTCGAGGAACTCTTTTCTCGGCTGGCCGTGCGATCAGGGCGGCAGGCATTGGTCAATCTAATTTCACACCTCTGGCTTCTGGATCCAGGAAAGTTTCCGTAGGGGCTCGCTACTCGAGCACTCTCACGGGCAGTCGTGAGATTTCACACCCACACTACACTGACCATCTGCATCACTCAGGGCTCACATGATGGGGTAACATCTACCCCCAAATTGTACCCCTACTACTCTTCCTCGGCCAACCGCATGACCAAAGCGTTAGTTTAGAGACAGCGGAACCAAACTTGCGAGTTTTGTTTCAAATCAGGGCTGAGCGGGCAAAGCATTTTCCGTCGTAGACAGGTGAAACCCTCGGAAGGGAGCGGATTTTTCTTTCCGTTTCCGCATTGGACAGGTTTCCGTTTTATACAGGTAATTAAAGAGGAATATATCAAGGGGGGAGCGGGGAGATTCCGTTAAGACAGGTTTCCGTGTTATACAGGTTTCCGTTAAGGCAAGTTCGACTGTATGTGGGACGGGAGGTAACTGTGACATTTTTGTGTGTGGAGAAAGATGGCGGGTTAATGCCCTTCCCCACCACATATCAAGGGGGAGGGGGGGGCACTGCCCATTGGTTTGGTGTGAAAAGAGCAGAGAGTATTCTCCGTTAGATTGCGTTTTATGTTGCAATTCTGTGGTGACAAGCAGTTTGCAAAGCAAGGTTGACTGTGCCAGTGAAGCAAGGAGCGGTTTAAATTTCTCGAAATGTGAGCGTAATATATATATGCATACCGGTGCCCTTCACGCGATCTATGTGGGTTGATTCCAAGACATAGTTGCAGGGTCGCAGTTTTATTTACTGTGTTGTTTCTTCACTTTGACTCAATAAATGTGTGCTTGGTGTACGGAAAAGACAGAGAAAAGACTGTGAGTGTGTATGTGTGTGTGTGTGTGTGTGTGTTTGTGTTCGTGTGTGTTCGTGTGTGTTCGTGTGTGTGTGTTCGTGTGTGTGTGTGTGTGT
>NW_004797723.1:250072-251862 GCF_000002075.1 Aplysia californica | reverse complement strand
GGGTGGAGGTGTGAGTTAGGGGAGAGGTAAACTTCAAAGCTTTAAACAAAGGCATAGAGAACTACTGAGCTTGAATGTATCACTTTGTCTATTGTAGATAGGCGTATCTGGGGCAAGTTTCACAGGGAATTGTTTATCACAGTCAAGGCAAGCTCTCACTTCATCCATTTCCGAGTTAAATGTCCGTTCTCTTTGTAAAAACCATGTGATATCTTCTTTAACCATGATTCCTGCTGAGGCTTTTAAAAATATCTACAAAACATAAGCATCAATTGAAGAGCTAGAATTCCAAATGAACTAAATGTACATTATACGCTTTTTCAGTTTGTGTATTTATAGTACTTTAGTGCCGATGTATCTTAATACTCATCTATTTGATAATATTATGACGGGTGCTCAGCAAAAACGATTCTTTTAAACAACGGTAACATTAACTAGAAACTTGCGAGTGGCGATCTGGCTCCCGTTAAATGTCAGATAACGGCAGGTCTAACACCTCTGTGTGTAAATAACTAACGAGATCCTCCATCGCTCTCTGGCTTTCTGCAAACTCAATCCAGCCTCCGCCGGCAAATAGGAAAAACCCGTGAAATCCGTTTTTGTAATGCTGCAGCTCCACATCCACGCCGTTTTCCTGCAGACGATGACCATACATGAGCCCTTCGTCCCGGAGCACATCGTACTGGGCAGTGATGATGTACGCGTCGGCCACATTCCTCACGTCGGGCGCGAACATTGGGTTGAACCGGGAATCCAACACATACTGGTCCAAAACAGACGAGACTTCCTCTCTGCACGCACTGTTGTGAATTGTGTGCTTGTCCGTGACGTTGAGGTAGGCCGGCAGCCGTCGGCGACTGTCTACAAAATTGGATAAAAAGCTGTAGTGTCTTAAGGAGACATGGAGATTGTCGAGCATGGCGGGTTTCACGTCCGCGTGAACGTGCGCGTAACGCATCCAGCTGGAGACAGTCTTCTCTGTGGACGTGATGCCTGGGATGGCGTTGTCTACGTGTTCCTGGTACGACGGAGTGGCGAAGTTGAGCATCTGCAGTGCCGGGTTGATGAGCACTTGGAGGCGAATCAGACTCGCCATTTCGTTGGCGACGGCTGCAGCCAAGTTTCCCCCCGCCCCATCGCCTGCCACCACGATCAGGTCTTTGCAGATGTTCAGGTCCCGAGCGTTGTTGATGACGTAGCGGGTCACGGCCAGGCTGTCCTCGTAGGCGGCTGGGAACGGGTGCTGAGGGGACTTCCTGTATCTGTGGACAGACAGACAGACAGGTTGTTGTTGTTTTTGTTGTTGTTGCTGTTGTTGATGTTGTTGTTGTTGTTATTGTTGTTGTTGTTGTTGTTGTTGTTGTTGTTGTTGTTGTAAGAGTTTTACGGCATTTGCAACACAATTTGGTCATACTAATACCGAACGGCACTTGTAACACAATTAGGTTATATTATAAGTACAAAAGGTTAAAAGTGTTACTAAAGCGTTACATACAAGATGATGAAGAGAGATAAGGATGATAGACGTTTGATAGGAAATAAGGGGTATATCACACCAGAGCACCCGCCAACCACCCACGATGACAATGATGACAGACATTAGTCATGGAATTCATGTTTACTGCTCCGTTTCTTCTGTTTCGTTTTATTTCTTGTGGTTTCTTGGAATTGCTCAAATTGTGTTGTTTGTTGCTGTTATTGTTAATTTTATGGGGGGTTTTAAACTGATCAATTAATTTTTTAATTATTGTTCTTATTTTTAAAATGTGTTTTGTTTTGGGTTTTTTTTT
>NW_004797723.1:242927-244252 GCF_000002075.1 Aplysia californica | reverse complement strand
AAATCAATCCACCACTCAAAAAGATACCAAAAATCCTTACACCTACCCACCCAGCACACATCATAAACCCTTACACTTACACCGTATCGAGCGATCCTGCCCATCTCGTCGAGCCAGCGAATCTTCTCCACCTCGGCCAGGTCCGCGGGCACAGCACGGTGCATGACCAGGTACACACGGTACACCACGGCCAGGAGGGCCACCACCACCCCGGCCACCATCACCAGCGCCTTCAGCTTGCTCTGTGGACACCAGGAGAATAATTGGTCGCTTTTAAGGACAAGCAGGCTAACCCAGATTTCGGAGGTTTCCAGAAATCTTGGCCAACACCAAAGGTGGGCATTGCCCTACCTATAGGAGAAGCTTAGTTTCATTTTCATTGGTGTGTATATTTGTTTGGTTATAGAGAAAACTCTCCTTGTCTTATTAAAAAACTGAACAAGGGACAAAAACTTTACTTTCGATTTTCTCAAAACAGTATTTTTCGGGAAAGCCCCCTAGTGTTTAAAAACGACCAATTGTCACGACGTGGTGGAATCAGGCGCTCGTCAATTTTAAGTCGTGTGGAGTTATTGGTATCATCTGAAAGTTTGTCTAGTTGTCTTGCTATCGGTGAAAAAATGTCCAACTATCTTGAATAGAAGTCGAGATATTTAAGACGGAAGAAGGCGAGGTCACCTGCTTTCAAAGGTAAAATTGGCCGCCAAAGTTTGGTAATATCCATAGCTTGAGAGTCCTCGGAAACTGAAAATTTAGGGTGTTTTTTTTGCCTGTAATCAATGCTTAACAGTAAAATTCACACATAATGTTCTTTTTAAATAAACATTAAAGGTATTGAGACCCCAAAAAAGAAGAAAATTAGAAAAAAATTGCTCAACGGCCCCCCAAAATGCCAATGTCTTTTGATTTCATAATTTTGACGAGCACCTCAATTCAACACAATGCCTCTCAAATTTGTTTAGCTTAGTTGTAGTAAGGTTTTACGGCGCTCGCAACTGCATAAGGTCATATGAGCGCCAAGGGGTGGATTTCAAAAGAGAAGTCTAAACGGGGAATCAGGCTACTCTGCTCACCCCTCTGGCTTCAACAGCACAAAGGGCATTTGCATATCAATGCACCCCGGAAATAGCAATTCACAAGAGGAGAAATGACACAAGAGGGTAAAAAACATGCAAAAGAAGTAAAAGAGAGAGAAATGACGATAGGGAGAAGGGAAAAAGATCCGTTCCCCATGTGTTGTTCCAGAACAGTATAAGCATGACATTGATGAATCAGTCCATTTACAATTCTACTGTTCTACTGACCAAAAGAACATGAAAATACCC
>NW_004797723.1:241185-242827 GCF_000002075.1 Aplysia californica | reverse complement strand
AAAAGTGGGTGCCTGATTCTAATTACTCCCCCCCTCGGATTATATAATAAACTGCATGTACCATCAAGAAAGAAATTTCTTTTATTACCTTTTTTTTAGTTTTAGTCTTGGTAAGAGCTTTACGGCACTTGCAACACAATAACGTCAAATAAGTGACGACGTTTATAGGTGTTACAGGAGAAACAAAAAAAGAAGGAGGAGAGATCAGGACGATAGTTGTTTGATAGGAAAGAAGGAGCTAACCGCACCAGAGTACCCACCATCCAACCATTTGCCATCTATCAAACTTAATGGGCATTTGCATATCAAGGCGCCAAGATCTTAAATGCTTTACCCTGTTATTTAAAAGAGATCAATTCCTTTCATTCATTCAAATGTCAGCTTCAGTTATTTCTGTTTTAAAATTGATGAGATAAATTAGAAAGAGATTTTACTTTGGTCAGAACACCATGTACTGATCATTTGTTACTGGTGGTGTATTGTAAAACGTCCAGAGCCTGTGTATTTAATCGGGGCTGAGCGGCATATAAATGTCATTTTTGTATAACAAACTACACTGTGCATGTTTATTAATGAAATATTCTTGTGTGTCAACAGTGAGTGCAATTTGTAGGACTCCGAAGGACACGCACAGGAAAATTATCCTATAATGTGTCACAACACGGTTGAATCAGGTGCAGTCAGTTTTTGGGCGTAAAGACTTGTGTATATCATAGTAAAGTTTCTTCTTCTGTTTGCGGAGGGTTGCCTGGTGTCTAAGGTCAAATTCTCGAAAAAATGTCAACCAAAGTTTGGTCACTTCCAAAGTTTGAGTGTCATTGTAAATTTAAAATGCATGTGTTTTGTGCTTTTGATCAACGTCTTTCAATTTTTTTTTTATCCACTCATTAATTTGTTTTTAATGGACATAAATATGTTGCAGGAAAAAAAATCTGTAAAAATGCAAAGAAACATAATAAAACAGCGATTATGAAATCGAAAGGAAACCCACGGTGGGTAGAATCTCACGGACTCTCGCCATAGAGTCAATTGGGGTAATTATAGTTGTAAAACGCATATGTGAGGCATTGTGATGAAATCAGGCGCTTGTCAAAATAATGAAATCAAAGAAAACAGCATATTTCCGGAGATTGGCAATTTTCCTCGAATTTTGTTTTTCTTGGCTCAACTTCGTTTATGTCCATTTAAAAACATACTTTTGAGTGGATTTGACCGAAAAAGGATTAAAGGCACAAACATGTAAAACTTCAATTTCCAAGTACTCTCAAACTATGGAAGCAACTAAACTTTGGCGCAAATTTTACCTCCGAAACTAGGCGACCCCACCATCCTCAATTGTATATATCTCGACTTCTGTACAAGATAAATGGATAATATGTTTTTTTCATCGAAAGCAAGACAAATGGACAAACTTTCAGAAGATCCCAATAATTCCACTTGCCCAAACATTGACGAGCGCCTGATTCCACCGCGTCGTGACACATATAGAGCATACCGCTGAGCTTATGTCATAGTGCTATATATAAATGCAGTTGATCCTGCCCATCTCGTCGAGCCAGCGAATCTTCTCCACCTCGGCCAGGTCCGCGGGCACAGCACGGTGCATGACCAGGTACACACGGTACACCACGGCCAGGAGGGC
>NW_004797723.1:237494-240497 GCF_000002075.1 Aplysia californica | reverse complement strand
CGTAGTAGTAGTAGTAGTAGTAGTAGTAGTAGTAGTAGTAGTAGTAGTAGTAGTAGTAGTAGTAGTAGTAGTAGTATAATTACCATTATTATTATTGTTATTAATATTATTGGTAGTAACATCGTCATCATTATCGTTGTCGTTGTTATTATTGTCCCATACATAAAGTAAAGGTAGGCACTACGCTGTTGCACGCAAAAGACGCCAGTTCCAGTGCTGCGAGGTCAACTTATTCTATCGAGTACTTCCGCCTGTCTGCAGGGCTGAAGCAGTCCACCTTCTAAAATATGACCTTATTGCGACGATCGCGGCGTAAAACATTGCCAATCTTTGCACCGATCATGATCAAAGGCAACGACACTCGTATGGATATTGAGTGTAGCAAATCACACAGTTGGGCAAGTGTTATCATTGTTCTAAACGCACAGCCAAAGCTCAAGTGTGGTTAGTTTGAAATTCTACATGACTCATACTTGTTTCAAAGCGTTTACCATTCTCTAATTTTCATGGGTATTTTTAAATAGAATCATTTAATCAAGTCAAATTATTCAATTAATGAACTGATAATTAATTAATGTTTATATTTCGAATTTTTAGTTATCGTTAAATATATACGAATACTGCTGTAACAAAAGTTGATCATTAATCCAATGATTAATCAATTAATTATTTGATTTATTAATTAATGTTTATTATTCGAATGTTTAGTCATCGGTAAATGTATATAATAATAATACTGTTGTGTAACTAATGTTGTCATTAATGTTTTTATGGGGTTTTTTCTCGGCTATTTCCTCTCCATTTGAGTACTATTTATAAGAGAATGATGTCTTTGCGATAACAAGTTTAATTATTGGTGGTGGTAGTTGTGGCACTGTTGTTGTTGTTGCTGTTGTGGATTTTGTTGTTACTCCTACCATTATCGTTAACGTTTTTGTTGTTGTTTGTTATTGCATCTACTGTTGTCGTCGTTGTTGTTATATATTATCATTGATTTTGTTGTTGTTGTTGTTGCTGCTGTGGTTGGTGATGGTGGTGGTATTCTTGTTGTTTGCTCGCTGTTTTGGTTTTTATTTGTTACAACATTTCGAGAACAGTGGGTTGTTTGTTATTTTCAAGAAACAAGAAACAAAAACAATTTTTAAAAAACAAAGGAAAGAAAGAAAGAAAGAAATGGGGAAGAAAGAAAGAAAAAAATTAAAGATCCCAAACAACTGCGTGTAGCTAATTCAGTCAGTAAGTCCGCTTACCTTTAAGCTTCCCATGCTGCTAATCAATCCAGGTGAAGCTGTTCAACAAAGACTAGGCCACACACTCACAAGAACAAACACAAAGAGTAGAGACAGAGTGTCGGCGGACCTCTCCTCACACGCTCACTCTCCCTGTCTCTGTCTCCCCCTCTCTCTCTCTCTCTCTCTCTCTCTCTCTGCTCCATCCCACACCGGAGCGAGTTACTCCGACCTCCGTGCCTCCACCAACTGCCAACCACGATGACGACCCGCTCGTTTTGTTTGACTACATACATAATTATTATACTACGCTCGGCCACCTAATTCTGCGTCGTCCACTTGGGTCATTCCATGGAGATACACACACGCAATGGGGAGATCATGACCTACTGTACTGAATTAAGAAAAAAAAATAGTTCATCGTAATAAAGCTATTCTTTACTTCACTATGGTTTTTATTTTTTGTGAAGAGTTTTACGGCACTTGCAACACAATGAGGTCATACAAGTGCCGAAGATTAAAGGTGTTACAAGAGAGTAACAAACACAAAAAGAAGGAGGGGAGATAAAGACGATAGATGTTTGATGAGAAATACTACTTTGCTCTCTTTTTCTTTTCTGCTTTGTTGTTTTGTTTGTTTTTGTTTTGCTTTTCTTGTTTTGATTTATTAGATACCAGATCTACCTAGTTTTAACAAAAATGAAAAGAAGAAGGCTCATCTATCATCGCTTAGTAGATTGTTTTCAGCATCCACGTGTCACGTGCGTCAGTCTCCATGGAATGACTCCATGTCTCCAATCAGTGACAACGGTAAGGGGAGATAATTATTACAACCCGCGACCTACAGAGATAACTGACTGAGCACACAGCGGACAGCTGACTGTTTGTCATGTATGATTATTAAGGTTCTGATAAAAAGACAGTAGTTAGATCTAGATCGGTGACACAGATTTGTATTTATCTATAGATTAAGAGAAGAAAGACAATGTTTTCTTAATTATTAAGCTAATTTAGAAATGAAAGGATTCGATATGTCAGCATTCCGAACAGTCTGGTGCGGCCACTAGTTCTGTACATAATGATATGGGAGTGAGCCATGGATATATTTTAAAAAAGAAGAAAAAATAAACAAAATCCAAAGAGCAGAATTGCAGTTTTACAGAAGACTTCTTCTGATCAAGAGGGCAGATACAAGAAGGGGTGAGAGTGTCCTGAAAGAAAAACTTGATACACGGGGCAGTAAGCTTTCTGAGATCAGCAGAAGGAGACTCAAATATCACGTCACGAAAACAGAAATATTCTATCGGAATTGATGACAACTATACTGGGCTACAGGGCAAAGTAGGGGCAAAGAAAAACAGGAGAAGGCTCTCTATATCGTGCATTGAAAACGAAACAAATCTTACATTGGTCTACAACTTTATTATGAAATAATGCATTAAAACAGAGAGCAAGGAAGATGGTGTTCGGTTGTGGCGGAGAATGGGTAACCAAATGACCAACAGTCACAGAGACAGTTGACGAATGAGTACTTAAGTAAGTAGGAACTGAAGCTAAAGAGCTAAGCGGGAGAGCACTGTATGCTTCCCGGGAAGCTGAGAATGTTTCGGAGTGTACTATGGTCTGCTGGGGTAATAATATAGTGTAAAGCGAATAGAGCCTGCTGTTGAGCGGGGATATGCGCTATACAAATGCTATCTATTATTATTATTATTATTAAAGAGAGGCACGTGATGCATGATCTAGTTCTTATGGTACGTACTGTGCTCATCAA
>NW_004797723.1:232262-237394 GCF_000002075.1 Aplysia californica | reverse complement strand
ACACACACACACACACACACACACACACACACACAAATAGGCCAACTCACCAGGCATCGGCTTCTTCCTCCGGGAGAACACGTGGTAGGGGAAGGTTCCAGAACTCTTGATGAACTCACTCATTGCCTCCATGTCCACGCTTCCGCTCTCGTGCATGCTGGTCGTCTGCTGGGCGCGCGGTGACGTCACGACACCACTCCCTCCGACACCGACACCACCGACACCGCTACTTCCCCCAACATCACCGACACCGACACCACCGCCACTCCCTCCAACGCCACCGACACCGACACTACTAACGACACCCGTTACGTCACGACGCAGCGATGACGTAAGCTGACCATCCCCCGAAGTAGCGACCTCGAAGCGGTGGTGATGCGAAGTCATATCACCACCACCACTACCACCACCACCTGCTACTACTACTCCTGCTTCTTCTGGTACTGCTTTTGCTGCTGATGCTGCTGCTGATGATGCTGCTCCACCGGATGTGACGTCATTTCGAGGTGACGTCACACCTCTGGACAGGGTCACGGCTGGCACACTCAGACCCTCTGACCCACTTCCACTACCAACAACATGACCACCACGTGAGTACACGTCACTGCTAGCCCTACTCACTACGTCACTTCCAGTTGAACTCATCTGACCCTCACGGAAAGGAAGTGAGGAGCTAAAGCCACTCCCAGACTCATCCCGGTGAGGAATTCGGTAGGGTTTCGAACTGGAACCGGCTGACGAAGGTGTTGAGTAAGTGAGATGGTGGTGGGGCATAGATGTGGAGATGTGTCCTTCGGTGACGATCGCGTCTAGTGGAGACAACGATCGACTTCCGTAATAAACCGGGTGACTGTCCAAAATTGGTTGACCACCTTTGTAAGCAAAACTATTTGTACTATTTATAGCACTGTTTGTGTTATTTATAGCACTGTTTGTGTTATTTATAGCACTGTTTGGGTTATATATTGCACTGTTTGCGTTATTTATTGCACTGTTAGCACTATTACTACTATAATCTTGAACCAAGCTCTTGCTCCCTGAGGCAGATGCGCTCAGATTGGCCGCTTTCTTCTCGGCTTTCTGTTGTTTCGCCTTTTCTTTCCTCGCGAGAGACTCGGCCGAAGACTCGAAAAGATGCGCCTTTTCCAGCACCGATCCGAACAAGCCCTTTTTCTTGGGCTTCGGGGCGGGCCGGGAAAAAGCAGATTTCCCGCTACGACTGTCTTCCTCCTCCTCACCACCAACTGCTGCTGCTGTTGTCGTCGCGTGCGTTGTTGTCGTTGTTGTTGTGTTCTGAGCACGTGCATTCAGGTGTGTTTTCTGCTGCGGTGATGATGGTGAGTAGTAGTAGTAGTTGGCGGCGGTGGGGGTGGTGGAGGTGCCAGCTGTCGTGAGTTCGGGGTTCATTTTATCTGCACGTGCACCGCCACCGTTGTCGTTGTACCCTGGGTGGTTGTTGTTGGCTGTGTACTGTCGTTGCTGTTGTTGTTGCTGTTGCTGCTGCTGCTGATGATGATGTTGCTGTTGCTGTTGTTGCTGCTGTCGCCCAGATTTTTCCTGTCTGTAGGGCGTGATGTTTTCTATATCCTCGTAGCTGGGTTCTCTTTTCTGAAGGCTGTAGATGAAATTTTGGCCAGGGTGTATCATCATCGCTGATGATGATGGTGGTGATGAGGGCATGGTTGTAGATGTACATGGTGATGATGACAAAAATGAGGACGACGTATTTCTGGGTATAGTGCACAAGCCTTTGAGGTTGGTTGACGAGTAGTAGGCGTGGTCTGTGGAGTCTGGCGTCGTCGAGCTGTAGTGGTGAGACTGGGGTGATAGAGAGCGGTGGTGGTGAGACTGGGGTGATAGAGAGCGGTGGTGGTGCTGGTGATGGTGGTGGAGGGGGTGGTGGGCGGAACTTCTCGGAGAGTGGGCGGAGCTTCTTGGCGAGTGGGCGGAGCTTCTCGGAGAGTGGGCGGAGCTTAGGCCGTGGGTGGAGACGCTGGGCAGGGAGGAGGCGGAGCTCGGTCCCGTCGTCTCCGCGAGATGGAAGGCGTGGGCGTGGCCCTGGGTGGTGGGCGTGGCCCCACAGAACTGCTGGAGGAACGCGCGCGTCTCCAGGTCGTAAGGGTAGTGGGTGGACGATTTCCCGCGCTGGTTCTTGAGGCCCGTCACGTTGTCGTAGTAAGGGAACATCCCCGCTTGTTTGGACTCGCTCTGCAAGTTGGGATCCGAACCCGAGAGAGGCTGCTCGTAAGACGAGCCCACTGCCGAGGGCAGGTGAGGGGTGGAGTAGTGGCCGTGGAGGCCCTGGAAGGCTTCGTGGAAGGTTCGGGAACCGCTCCTGTCGTCAGCGAGAGGGGAGGAGGAGGGGAGGAGGGGGTAATGGTCGCCTCCGAATTTGTCAGAGTAGTTCTGGGAGGTGGAGGACATGTGTAGACTGCTGTCACTGGATGAGGGTAAGGGGGTGATTATGTTGTTGAGGGGGTAACGGCTATATTGGTGAGGGAGAGAGGAAGAATGTTGTTGCTGTTGTTGGGGTAGTTGTTGTTGTTGTTGCAGCTGCTGCAGTTGGAGATGTGGTTGGGGTGAGAACGAGGCGCGCGGCATTCCCAGTTCTTTGCGCAGTTGCTGGTGGTAGTTGAGATGGGAGTAGCTGGGGCTTTGCGGGCTCCCTCCTCCTCCTCCTCTTTCTCTTTCTCTTTCTCCTCTTTCTCTTTCTCCTCCTCTTTCTCTTTCCCCTCCCCCTCCACCTCCTCCTCTGTCTCCTCCTCCTCCTAGATTATACCCACCATAATCTCTTCTCCCAACACTTCCTCTAGAGGACTCAAATTGAAACAGAGGGACTTCATTTCGACTCGGACCTCCCCCACCTCGATTCGGGTCCTCCAGGATTCGGTACCGGTTCGGGCTGTGATCCGGGCTCTTACTCGAAACTTCCGGATCCGGTGCGGCCCCGGTTTTGCGCTGGTCAATGCACAGAGGCCGCTCCCTTGACCAGACGCCTGGCTGTGACATGTACATAGGGGTGACCACTCCGCGGGGAGGCCCGTCCATGTGCTGAGCGCTGTGCGATTCCCGGTCGGCCCCGCTGTAAGAGGCAGGGGTTCGGTACCGGGACTCGGTCGAAGGGGATTTGGATCCGGTATTGGTCAGATTCCTCACCCATTCGGATAGAGTTCGCTGTTTCGACATTTTCGGTGTGTTTTTCCCGCCTTCGGATGATGAAGGTGACGATTTTTCGCGAGTGGATGACAAGGCTCTCTCTGACCTACTCTCACTGGGCTGGGGTTGAGCATCGGATCCAAAGCTGTGGCCTTCGTATATCGGATAATCGAAATCTTCGCGCTGCTTCAATCCGGTTCCATTGCTGGAGGATCCGGTTCTGCTAAATCCGTAATACCCACCACTAGAAGTGGGAGAGTTGGCAGAGCGGCTGCCTTCTTTCTCGAAACCATAATATCCGGTTGGCGTGTAGAGGGGGTGCCGGAATTTAAAATGTCCAGCCGGATCAGACGAACCTTGATGAGCGTGTGGAGCGTAACCGATTCCTTCTGCATCAACCGGTTTGCTATGAACCGAATATCCGGATGCTTCCGGAGTTCTCGGTTTCTCGAATCCATAGTATCCGGGTGAATCGGCAGCTCTTGTGGGGCTGCTGCTGCTGTACTCGCTGTGGTGGCCGAAGGTATGCGCGTGATGTTGAGGCCTGTTCAAGCCGAAATAGCCACCAGAACTCGATCTGGCGTAGTGGCTTTGGCTGCCGCGTCCTTTGTTGGAGGAGAGATTGGAGGTAGAGGACGACTGTTGGACAGCTGGGGGGTGCACGGCGCTGATCTGTGACGTATACAGGCTGAGGTCGTCGTAGGGGTTAGTCACGTGATGAGGCCCTCCATGACAACCGCCCGGGGAAGCGTCCCTGGCAACCATCGCCTCAGTAGCAGTAGAAGAAGAAGAAGGAGGAGGAGACGAAGAAGATGAAAATGAAGTAGATTTTGGCGAGTTGGAGAAAGAGGGAGATGCTGAAGATGTAGCACGAAGAACTCCTCCTCCTCCTCCTCCTCCTCCCCCTCCTCCTCCTGGCGAAGATCTCGAAGGGGTGGCGAGGTTTCTGGCGATATCTGACGCCTGAGGGACGGAATAGAACCCATCCCCCGCCGCCCCTCCACCTCCCACCCCACGTCGAGATTTGGAGGAAATCATGACGACTGCCTCCTCTTCCTTATATTATCGCTACACCATGACCACATTCAGAATACAAAAAACACATTAAAAAATCCTCGCTTTCTGCTTCATAACATTTCAAAATCCAGAATAAAAACAAAATAGTCACATAAAAAATTCTCGCCCCCTTCTGCTTCACAAAACTTTTTTTTTCCAATCAAGTCTTCGTGAATTAATTAATTATTCCACAGTTGAGAAAGAATTGTTCGTTTGGTATTTAACCAAAAAAAGTCTGATTTGATAGATCGATTGATAGAGTAGGTGTTTTTACGGCACACTTGACTCAAGTAAATGTCTACTGCTGCTTCAACAAGACTTTGGAAGCAAGCACCAATCTGTGAATTTAATTGTCGTCTCGCGTAGATTTTTAGCAAGAAGACACCAGCAAAACTTGACACATTTCACATCAAATCCGCGCTAGTATTTCCGCAGAAATCCACACAGTCAGTTTGGTGTTTCTTTCTTCGGCAAGCGCTACACCACACACGATACGACTTATGTATATCTGTCTGTGGTGTAACCTCACCTCCAAAAAGTTTTAAGTCTTTATCAAGCCATTTTTTCTTCTTTTAAGTCTTTATCAGGTCATTTTGTCTTCTTTTAAGTCTTTATCAGGTCATTTTGTCTTCTTTTAAGTCTTTATCAAGTCATTTTGTTCAGGTTCCGAAGAGATACACATCCGTGGATCAGTCTATCCGTTAGCAGACGCGTCCACAGCAGGGTATGACGGAGGCATCCAAAAGTTGATGACGTGCACGACCCGAAAGTAACTTGATGGTGGATGGAACAAAGTATACACTTATTGGAATTCACCAACATAAAAAAATGATAAAAATAATGAATCCAAAAGAGGACCTTTGGTATAAATCTGACACGCCTTATCACTCCAAACTAAACCTTTAAAAAAATACCCCCCC
>NW_004797723.1:226730-229791 GCF_000002075.1 Aplysia californica | reverse complement strand
ATTCTATTTTATTTTATTTTAAGTGATTTTTAAAAATTGTTATTATTATTTTTAAATTATTTTTATAGCCATTTTTGGAGAAAAAAATTTAATTATAGTTATTACAATTAATATGCACTTTATCAATTCTTTCCTTAATCATTTGCCTCATTTCTTCATGACCAGGGTAAATGTTCCGCACTATTTACCGATAGGCACAATGCGCATTTCAACAATCGTATATACATGTACTTGCGCGGCAATCGTAAGATTGTGCTGGGCGTTTTATCGATCATATAATTGTATCATTCTTGTGAGCTCTTCAGTTAATCCAAGCTTTAATTTTAATTTTCATATTTTTACGCTTTTGAAAACATTTGAGAATGTTCCTTGGTGTGAATAAAAGAATAAAGATGGAAATAAATTTAAGAAAAGAATATTTTAAAAATAAAACAAATAAATTAAATGTACTTTGCGAACTTTGAGTTTGATACCAGGCATTGTTTCATTCTTGTGAGCTCTTCAGTTTCATATATGGTAATTTTAATTTCCATATTTTGACACTTTTGAATGTTCCCTGGTGCGAATAAAAGAATAAAGATGGAAGTGATTTTTTAAAATCAATTATTTTTTAAATTTAAAATATTAATGCAATCTTCACATTGCTGCACAATTATACGATTGTTTAAACGCATAACGCAAGCTGTGCAATTCTACGATCGTGCTGTGCAATCTTGCGCCAATCGGTAAATAGCGCCGAACATAAATGTTGGTCGTTATTATGTTGTCCATTACACTCTATTTGTTTGTTTGTTTGTTTGTTTGAGAAAAGAGAAGCACATCCATACAATAATAATAGGGTCATTTACTGCTGGGAAAAAGTAAGACAGAGAGACAGAAACAACAGAGGGAAAGTAAAGAAAGAGGACCTACCAGTGACACCCTCCAACCACCCACACAGACAGAAACAACAGAGGGAAAGTAAAGAAGTAGGACCTACCAGTGACACCCTCCAACCACCCACACAGACAGAAACAACAGAGGGAAAGTAAAGAAGTAGGACCTACCAGTGACACCCTCCAACCACCCACACAGACAGAAACAACAGAGGGAAAGTAAAGAAGTAGGACCTACCAGTGGCACCCTCCAACCACCCACACAGACAGACAGAAACCACAGAGGGAAAGTAAA
Organism: Aplysia californica; assembly: GCF_000002075.1. NCBI lineage: Eukaryota > Metazoa > Mollusca > Gastropoda > Aplysiida > Aplysiidae > Aplysia > Aplysia californica. The sequence goes on along the minus strand of NW_004797723.1, from coordinate 228,621 downwards.
GAAGTAGGACCTACCAGTGGCACCCTCCAACCACCCATGAAAGTTTTTTCCCCAACATATCCACATTTATTTCTCTCTAGGAAGGTCAGTGTCTTCTTTATTTGGTTTTTTATTGTTTTATTTATTCGGCTTTTAAACTTTTAATCCAGCAATATGTTGTAAAAAATGTTTAAAAGCTAAATAAACGAAACAATGACCTAGGAATAGATGTGAATATTTCAGAGATAGCAAAGTAACACATGTAGCACGACAGATGTGTGAGTCCACGTAGTTTTAGTATTAGTAAGAGTTTTACGGCACTTGCAACACAATAAGGTCATATAAGTGCCGAAGATTAGAAGTGTTACAAGAGAGTAACAAACATAAAAAAGGAGGAGAGATAAAGACGATAGTTTTGTTTGATAGGAAAGAAGGAACAAACCACACCAGAGCACCCGCCAACCACCCACTTATTTGGCTTTTCAACGTTCGATTAATTCAGCAATACGCTGTAAATAAATATACAAAGCAAACTAAACAGAACAATGACCGAGAATGAATTAAATGTAAATACTTCAATGACAACACAGAAGCTCATGTACCCCGACATATATACTGTGTGTTGTTTGTTTCAGTAAGATGATTTTTCTTTCCTCATCCTTACTATCGTCATTTTCCCTCATCCTTACTATCGTCATCCTTACTATCGTCATTTTCCCTCATCCTTACTATCGTCATCCTTACTATCGTCATTTTTCCTCATCCTTACTATCGTCATTTTTCCTCATCCTTACTATTGTCATTTTTCCTCCACTTCTTTTGTATATTTGTCACTCTCTTGTGACCTGCTATTTCCGGGGTGCCTTGATAGTCGAAGCAGACTTTGTGCTGTTGAAGCTAGAGAGGCGAGCAGAGTAAGCCTGATTCCCTGTAAGGACTTCTCTGTTGACATCCACCCCTTGGCGCTCATATGACCTTATGCAGTTGTGAGCGCCGTAAAAACAAAATCTTACTAAACTAAATCCAAAACGGATAGTGTTTGTGAAGCGTGCTGACAAAATGAGTTACTTCTCGGATTCAAAACTTATGGAAAAAGATATAGGCCAATCACAGTTATAGGTCAATCACAATTATAGCTGAAGTTTTTATGATTTATTAGTATGGAATAATAAAAGGCATGTTGTAGTTCAAGAACATGAATTTAGTAAAAATTCTACAAATTAGACCCTTGTGTCGATTTTTGCATTTGCGAGCGCCGTAAAACCTCTACTAAAACAAAACATACCACAGGCACTACGACAGATGTATGAGCTCAGGTAGGAAGAATGAACACATGTACACACAGATGTACTTCAGGAAGAAAGCTGTCGGTCTGTTTGAGGAATTGCGTCTTGTTCCTGTCTTAGGAAACATGTGATGGCCTTTTGTGTCTTGTCAGATGGTCTGGGAGCAGTGTGTGTGTGATACAGCTTTGGCGGGGTGATAGACAAAGAGGAAGTAAATTGCCATAATACTACCCACCCCCACCCCCCTTTTTCATCACCCCCTCCCCCCACCCTCATCGTTTCCAAGTTACCCCAACAACAAGTTTTAGTAAGAGTTTTACGGCACTTGCAACACAATAAGGGCATATAAGTGCCGAAGATTAGAGGTGTTACAAGAGAGTAACAAACCCAAAAAAGAAGGAGGGGAGATAAAGACGATATATCTTTGATAGGAAAGAAGGAGCAAACCACACCAGAGCACCCGCCAACCACCAACAAAGGAACACAGATGTTTTGATAGAAAAGAAGGAGAGAAAAGGAAGACAGGTGTGTAGTGTGTACATCAGCAGTTATCTTGATCACCTGAGCTATGTGCAAGACGTGGACACATTTTTTATATAGACCCCACCCCACCCCATCCCCACCCC
>NW_004797723.1:225118-226135 GCF_000002075.1 Aplysia californica | reverse complement strand
AGAGAGACAGAAAGAGAGAGAGAGGGGGGGAGTGAGAGAGAGGGGGAGAGAGAGGGAGGGGAAGTATGAGAGAGACAGAAAGAGAGAGAGAGGGAGGGGGAGTATGGGAGAGAGGGGGAGAGAGAGATAGAGAGAGAGAGCGAGCTAGAGAAATAAAAAGTATAAAAAAAGCGAGCCAAAGGAAAGAAAGACCAGAAGTGTGACCACCAATGGTGTGACGTAATCAGAACGCACTAAGTACCTGAGAATCCCATGTAAGTAAATAGGGGGACAATTAGAAAGATAAGAAAAGCAACAAAATAAAAACCGAAAAAAACAAAAACAAATCAAATACAACGAACGAACACGCAAAAGAAAACTCGACAGAAAAAAAAAATTTTTTAAAAACTATCACAACATTTTTTGGGGTCCAATGAAAAAGTGAAAAACTATAACTTCATTTCTTGATAAAACGAAGAAATAAAAACATTCGATAGATCACTGAGGTCCGATGCAAACGTTCAAAATCTAACTTCATCGCTGAGATTCAATGAAAAAGTTTTTTTTTAAAACAAACTTTCACTAGATCACTGTGGTCCAATGAAAAAGTTAAAAACTATAACATTATCCTTTGGTGAAACGAAAACCCCCCCAACTATAAACAGATCCTTGAAGTCCGGTAACGAAATCAAAAACTATAACTTCATAATCCCGGTAGCCCAAAGAAAACGACTCAATAAATCACACAAGAAGTTGAGTAGGTGAAACAATATCTCCAGTGAGAACGTGAGTACTAGTAATGCGCGTGCAAAACCGACCGATTCTCCGCCATTCCTGCTCGAGCCCCCTACCATCCGTCCGTCTGTCTGTCTGACTGGCTGCTTGCTCACTCACACACACACTAGGCTAGGGGAGGAAGGGACTCACTCACTCGATCTTCATCTCATGCACGTGAGCTCAACTAACTTCTCAGCAGACCCCCGGTACTCACCCCCCCTACGGCCTACCAGTGGCACCCTCCAACCACCCACACAGACA
>NW_004797723.1:220419-225018 GCF_000002075.1 Aplysia californica | reverse complement strand
CCCACCCCCACACACCTCATCCAAGGCAATTTTCCCAAAACTGCTCCATGCAACAGTAAGTGATCCCCAATTCTTGTCCCCGGGATTGGTACATAAAAAGTGATGTCTCATGACAATAATGATGATGATGATGATGATGATGATGATAATGTAAACAAGATTAATACAATAATAGAGAAAGAAACAGATGGATATCATGCAGTAATAATAAATAAATGAATACATTTACAGCCAAAGTAATCGTAACAACAGAATACACTTTTGTAAAAGGCAACTTCCAATAAGAGTCCAAAGGCTTTGAACGTGAGGGGACGAGGAAGGCGTAGGGTTCCCACATCTCGGACAAGATCATGTTTTCTTTTATAGTTTTAATTTTAGTTTTGGTAAGAAAACTGGTCTGGTGTGTATGTGTTCATGTGATCAAGTTTGTACGGTTCCAAGACCAGGTTTGTTAGTGTTCACCGTTAATTTCACTATAGTTTGATGTGCTAATGTCCCTGTGATCTGGTGAGTTAACATCTACTGTTAATTTCAACGTGATCTGGTTTATTCATGTCCACTGTTAATGTCCACCGTTAATGTCCTCTGTTAATTTCAACGTGATCTGGTGTGTTAATGTCCACGTGATCGAATTTGTGATTGTCGACACATTATCTGTTACTGTCCCAGTGATCTGGTGTGTCAGTATCCACTGTAAATGTCCCCGTGGTCTGGTGTGTCAGTATCCACTGTAAATGTCCATGTGATCTCTAGTTTGCTAATGTCCACTTAATGTCCACGTTATCTGGTGTTTTAGTATCCACTGTTAGTATTACTGTCCATGTGATCTGGTGTGTTAATGTCCACTGTTACTGTCCACGTGATCTGGTGTGTTAGTATCTACTGTTACAGTCCACGTGATCTGGTGTGTTACTGTCCACGTGATCTGGTGTGTTAGTATCTACTGTTACAGTCCACGTGATCTGGTGTGTTAGTATCTACTGTTACTGTCCACGTGATCTGGTGTGTTACAGTCCACGTGATCTGGTGTGTTACTGTCCACGTGATCTGGTGTGTTAGTATCTACTGTTACAGTCCACGTGATCTGGTGTGTTACTGTCCACGTGATCTGGTGTGTTAGTATCTACTGTTACAGTCCACGTGATCTGGTGTGTTACTGTCCACGTGATCTGGTGTGTTAGTATCTACTGTTACAGTCCACGTGATCTGGTGTGTTACAGTCCACGTGATCTGGTGTGTTACTGTCCACGTGATCTGGTGTGTTACTGTCCACGTGATCTGGTGTGTTACTGTCCACGTGATCTGGTGTGTTACTGTCCACGTGATCTGGTGTGTTACTGTCCACGTGATCTGGTGTGTTACTGTCCACGTGATCTGGTGTGTTAACCACTCCACCAGGGATCCCGGTCAGAGCACCGCGCTACGTCACCTTTCCAAAGTGATTAAACGGCCACCTTCATTGTCAGTTAGAGAAAAACAGAGACAGCTTGGCTTCTGTCCTGTCTATCTAGTCTTTGAGTCCGAGTCTGGCAAGTGTTTTACAGCGCTCGCAACTGCATAAGGTCATATGAGCGAACTGTTTAGTCTATCCGTTTCTCCCAAACTACCACAGAAAAGGAACAAAAGTTTCCAAGAACATGGCAGAGTCAGACGACTTTGTAAACATGACAGATAGTGTAAATTGGATAGCTGGGATACATTACAAGAGCAAAATTGGATATACTATTGATACAACAGCCTAAATTGGTCATACTGGAACCATGACAAGCCCAAAGATGGAATTATTGGAGATATGACAAAGTGAACTGGAGACATGTCAAGCTCAAATTTGGACTTACTGAAGACATGAGGAGCTTCATTTGGACGACAGATGTTTGGTAGGAAAGAAGGAGCAAACTACATCAGAACACCCTTTAACCACCCAACTTAACAAGTTTAAAAAAATTGATGAACATTCTGGAAAGGTGACAAGCATATTTGAACAAACTGGAAATAGGACGTACACAAAATTGGACATACCGACCGGAGACGTGATCACCACAAATCGTACACACTGGTGGAAACATGACGAGCGTAAATTGGACAGGTGAGACACCCAAGAGCTCTCACCAAGGCTGTTGGAAGGAATGAAAGATGGCTCATGTGGCGGCAGTTTTAAATAATAATATAATGTGAAAGAAACAATTTCTCCCAGGAAGTTATAATTTAAAAAGTAATAATAATAATAATAATAATAAAAAATATGTACAAGATGCTGTTAGTTGTAGGGAGGTATGAGATACAAGTGTTGCCGTAAGAATTATAATTCAGTCCCAACCAACGCCGGGCTGGACAGATCATGCTAGGGAAGGAAAAAGTGGGGAAAAAAGACAGCCACACAACACCCAGCACAGTGGAGAAAATGGGAAAAAGGCGAAAAACATCAATGAGTAGAGTAGAGACGAGTCATCCACGCGGTTACCGTCCCAGGAGTCTATGAAGGAAACAAGGCAATAGTGGTGGTGGTGGTGGTGGTGGTGGTGGTCGTCTTGTCAGGAGTGAACATAGTGGACCAGGCAGGCTACAGTGGTCAAGTCATCGGACATAACATTCTGCACACAATTAGGATAAAAGTACAATAATAATAATAATAATAATAATAATAATAATAATAATAATAATAATAATAATAATAACAATAAATAATAATAATAATGATAATGATAATCATAACTATTATCTTCATAATTATAAATAAAAATAGCATGAAAGAAAATAGATCTAATAATAATAATAATAATAATAATAATAATAATGATAATATTAATAATAATCATAATCATAATCATAACTATTATGTTCATTATTATAAATAAAAATAGCATTAAAATAATAATAATAATAATAATAATAATAATAATAATAATAATAATAATAATAATAATAGTAATAATAATAACGATAAAATGATCATAATAATTATAACAATGATCATGACAGTAATAATAATAAATAATTATAATGAAATTAAAAATAGTAAGGATAACAGTGTCATAACAGTATAATAATAATAACAATATCAATAATAATAATAACAATAATAATAATAATAATAATAATAATAATAATAATGATAATAATAATATTATGTACAGTCAATGGGTCAATGGTAGTCAGAAGAATTGAGGCTGGCAGCATCAACATGGTAGTAAGGTGTCCTTGCTAGAATTATACGGACAGAGATACAATGTACACTCAAAGAGAAAATGTATTTCAAAACTTGTCACACCAAACTGAGCCTGGAGGCTCGCGGAAACCTTGACTGCACACACCCGAAACATGACAGTGGCATCTCCCAGTGACACATGACAGTGACACATGACAGTGACACATGACAGTGACACATGACAGTGACACATGACAGTGACTCATGACAGTGACAGATGTCAGTGACACATGACAGTGACAGATGTCAGTGACACATGACAGTGACAGATGTCAGTGACAATGCACACAAGCACTGGCAAAGATGTTCTTGTGTTTTTCCACCTTCTAATCTTTTTCCCTATTTCCCGAATCCAGTCGGGCATAGACCACACGAACGTGGAAACCTGGCAATCATGGATAGCTGGCCCAATCTGGCTTTACCTGACGGATATCTCTTTAATTTTTCTTTATCTGTGAACCCAACATATGGATGCGTCGAAGAAATTTGTAAATCCCTGATCTGTTTAGTTATTCGTGCTCAACTGCACCCATACTTAGGCTCGCCAACTTAAAACAAATTCCTGTCAGGGTCATCTAACTTTAAAATATCAGATTTCGTAACGGCAAACAAAGTCACGTAAAGTGGGGCTTAGCCATCTGTCTTCCATCTATCAATCCACCTGATATTCCATCTGTCAATCCACCCAATCCATCTGTTTTTCCATCCGTCAATTTACCTGTCACCCAACTGTCATTCACGATTCACATTGAAAAGACCTGTATACATAATATATTGTCGCTTTTAAGCACAAGGGGGCTATCCCGAAAAATGCTGTTTTGACAAAACCAGAGGTAAAGTTTTTGCCCCTTGTTCAGTTTCTTTAAAAGACAAGGAGAGTTTTCTCTATAACAAAAACAAATATACACACCGATGAAACCAAACTTCTCCTATAGGTAGGACAATGCCCACTTTTGGTGTAGGTCAAGATTTCTGGAAACCCCCGAAATCTGGATTAGCCAGCTTGTCCTTAAAAGCGACCATATAATATATATAGTATATGTTTTACAATAATTCTGAATGGACAAAAATTTGATTACACTTGAGAGAGAAGAAACCCCCCAACCCTTAAGTGTATTTTGGAATCTATTGTCCCCATCCTTCATTAGCATGCCTGCAGTGGGCTGAGAGCAAGGATCTTTTCCTCGCTACCGCTCCTACTTTTGGCGGGAACCAGCACACCTAACACATTTAGTTTTAAATTGCTGAAATACCAAGGCAGCCAAGACCACAGCATTTTGCCGGGACCATCATCATCATCATCCTCAATATCATCATCACCGTCATCGTCACTGTCATCATCACCATTCTCAATGCTATTTTAGTTATTATAATCACAGTAATGATAATAATAA
>NW_004797723.1:217355-218778 GCF_000002075.1 Aplysia californica | reverse complement strand
ATTATTATTACAGATGAGCAAGGCAATGGTGGCACTCAGAGCTGGGGGAAGAGAAAACATAATAGTAATGATAATGACAATAATAATAATGATAAAAATGATAATAATAATGATAAGGATGATGATAATAATGATAATAGTATTGATGATATGATAATAATATTGATATTAATAATAATAATAAAAACCATGATAATGATAATAACAATACTACTGCTACTATTACTACTACAACAACTAATAACAAAAATACTAATAATACTAATACTACTACTACTACTACTAATAATAATAATAGTAATAATATAATCTTTAAAAAATAGTGATAATGATGAGAGAGGGATATCCATCTCTTGATTCAGGGATCAGATGGGTAGTCACTGGAGTGTGTCCTTGAGCAAGACACGACAACCCTAGCTCGAAAATCAGGGCGGTATACAGTGGTGACCAGCAGTGGCATGGTTGTGAAATTGTTCTGTATTGGTGGAATATTGTGTATTTATGTGTGTGTTTATGTATGTATTCATGTATGTAATTATGTATGTATGCATTTCTTATGTAGGAATGTATGTGTATGTTTGCTGTTGTAACCCAAATTCCCCACAGGGATCAATAACATACAATTTAGTATTTTTATTATTTATCTTCTGGTGAGAGCAACATTTTCCAGGTTTGTACTTTTAGGGGTGCTAATCACATATTATATTTCAACAAAAGATTTTTCTAGCGCAGTGGAAATAGTACCTACTCCTGTGCAGGGGGTTCATGCACACATCAAACCCAGACACGACTGAGGTCACCTATTGGTCTCCCTCTTTCTCTGTTGCCTCCAATTTTCCTAGTGAGTGCAAGATGCTCAAAAGCATGAACTAATCACATGTGCTAATCACATATGAGACAGATTTCTCCATGGGAATGGAAGAAGAACATTGTCCGGGGTAGCGGATTCGTGGAAACCCCACACATAGACAGGACTGAGGTCACCTATTGGTCTACCTCTGTCTCTTTCTCCCTGTATTTTGTCTTACCACATATGAGAAAGATTTCTCCCGCGGAATGGAAGTAATAGATTTTCCTGGGGAGCGGGTTTGTGCACACCCCACACACAGACAGGATAGAGGCCAGGAAGCCGAAGGCCGCAGCGAAAATCATCAGGCCTATCACGGCATTCTGCCAGTCTGGGGACAGACAAACATATACGACATCAGACCAATCGTGGCATTCTGCCAGTCTGGGGACAGACAAACATATACGACATCAGACCTATCACGGCATTCTGCCAGACAAACATATACGACATCAGACCTATCGCAGCATTCTGCCAGACAAACACATACGACATCAGACCTATCACGGCATTCTGCCAGTCTGGGGACAGACAAACATACATATATACATGGTGTGTTCAGACAGACAGACAGAC
>NW_004797723.1:214282-215682 GCF_000002075.1 Aplysia californica | reverse complement strand
TGACTAGGAAACCTCACACACACATCAATAACATTGTTACTGACTAGCGAACCTCACACACACATCAATAACATTGTTACTGACTAGGGAACCTCACACACACATCAATAACATTGTTACTGACTAGGAAACCTCACACACACATCAATAACATTGTTACTGACTAGGAAACCTCACACACACATCAATAACATTGTTACTGACTAGCGAACCTCACACACACATCAATAACATTGTTACTGACTAGGGAACCTCACACACACATAAGAAAACAAATTCCTAATTCTCATTAACCTAGAAAACCAGTTCAACCACATAAGGAAGAACTTTCTCAACCATACATTAATTTTATACACATAGAAAAATATACTTCCAATTTATACAGCATCCTGTAAGTTGGTTTCAGTTTTAGCTGAAGTAAGTGTAATAAGGTCATGTAGGTGCCGAAGATTAGAGGTGATACAAAAGAGTAACAAACATAAAAAAAGAAGGAGGAGAGATCAGGACGATAGATGTTTGATAGGAAACAAGGAGCAAACCACACCAGAGCACCCGCCAACCACCCACATATAACATGCTGTGAAGACTTCCTGGCAAGGAAAGTGCATTTTTCTGAACACATAATTAATCTACTCACTCAAGAAATGTAGGGTCAAACATTTGAAACGCAGGAAGAGGTAGGGTTAGCATTGTAAGGACTGCCCCCCCCTCTCTCTCTCTCTCTCTCTCTCTCTCTCTCTCTTTCTCTCTCTCTCTCTGTGTGTGTATGAGATTCGTAGAAGTGTACGAGTCTGTATGTGAGTACACCCCTAGCAATGTGTTATGTATGTGTGTGTGTGTGTGTTTGTGTGTGCGCGCGCTCGTGTGTGTATGTGTGTCTGTGTGTCTGTGTGTCTGTGTGTCTGAGTGCGTGCATATATTATCTGTGTCTGTGCGCGCGTGCACATTTTAAAAATTATAATCTGTGTCTGTGTGAGCGCGCACATATCTGTGTCCGTGTGCACACTCTTCATCAAGCGACACGAGCACACACTAGGACTATCGATTTTTGGCCAACCACCACTTGAGAATGTCGCTGTGGAAGAAAGGCGATACGAATGTTGCTGCTGTTGCTATTGTTGTTGGTGTTGATGTTGTTGCTGCTGCTGTTGTTGTTGTTGTTGATGTTGTTCTCATTGTTGATGTTGTTGTTGCTGCTGTTGTTGTTGTTGTTGATGTTGTTCTCATTGTTGATGTTGTTGCTGCTGCTGTTGTTGTTGTTGTTGATGTTGCTCTCATTGTTGATGTTGTTGCTGCTGCTGTTGTTGTTGTTGTTGATGTTGCTCTCATTGTTGATGTTGTTGCTGCTGCTGCTGTTGTTGTTGTTGATGTTGCTCTCATTGTTGATGTTGTTGCTGCTG
>NW_004797723.1:211791-214182 GCF_000002075.1 Aplysia californica | reverse complement strand
GTAAATATAGGAGAAACGAAGAACATCATCAGCAAATGCCATTATATCTGAAACAGATATCTTATCTGTGACGGTCTCAGAGGACAAAAAGAAATCGGAGAAAAAGAAATGAAACTGATCTGATTTTTTAATTTTAATTTTCTGCCCCATAGTGTCCTACCTTTCTTATTCTGTTGCTTTTCTTCTCTTTCTTTTTTTTTCTTAGAGAACAAATTTGCATATTTGGTGTAGTGATTAGGTGCTTTGTCGTCGCACAGGAAAGACCCAAGATCGATTCCAGTGTGGGGAGAATTCTTATCGAACATTTCCGTCCTCTTGTTGGGACATTGCGTCCCTCTCAGCTTGGAATGGTCCTGGCCAAGGACCTTACAACCACAAATACTTTATTATTATATATAACCTCCTTGATCCTGACAGACAAGGTAGAAGTCCGCCTCCTAAATGATCTAAATTGTGTCGATTGGGGCATCAAACACCTACATTAAAGAGAGTAATTAGTCGCTTTTAAAAACAAGGGGCCTATCCCGAAAAATGCTGTTTTGAGAAAATCGAAGTAGAATTTTTGGATCTTTATTCAGTTTCTTTAAAAGAAAAGGAGAGTTTTTTCTATATAACCAAACAAATAATCTCACCAATGAAACCAAACTTCTCCTAGAGGTAGGGCAAGGCCCACTTTTGGTGTAGGTCAAGATTTCTCGAAACACCTGGAATCTTGGTTAGCCCGCTTGTCCTTAAAAGCGACCAATTCAGAGAACAATACAGTAACTGGCTGTTCAGCAGGGTTGCGTCACTGTTCAGCCAAACCAACACGAAGGTGTCACTATCAGACATTCTTCCGGTGTTACTCCCATAGACACAAGTTAGGATTTTAGAAGGCGGGCTGCTCCGACACCTGCCAGTCAGGGCCAAACTTACGGAAGTTGTGTACGTGTGATACATCCGAGGTGAAAGATTTGATAACGTTATATGTGATCTCCCCTACCTTGTGGGTTATAATAACCACTGTCCGTGGAGTGGGTGGTTGGCGGGTGCTCTGGTGTGATTTGCTTCTTCTTTCCTATCAAACGTCTATCGTCTTTATCTCCCCTCCTTCTTTTTTTGTGTTTGTTACTCTCTTGTAACCCTAAGAAAACATAACATCACAAGTGAAAGAGCTGCGGAGCTGGTCTGACCTGACCATCAATGATTTATTTATAGAGGCACCAGCCATCCATGTCCAGGTGCTGTTTTAGCCTATGCGGAGCTGGTCTGACCTGACCATCAATGATTTATTTATAGAGGCACCAGCCATCCATGTCCAGGTGCTGTTTTAGCCTATGCGGAGCTGGTATACCATCGAAAAGTGCATCTCCCCTCGACGCTTAACGGTAACAGAGGATGAAAAAAGTAAAAGTAAAAGTAAAGTACTTTCTTTTAACACCTTTTATCTTCGGCACTTATATGAACTTATTGTGTTGCGAGTGCCGTAAAACACTTACTAAAACATAACCACTGTCCTCGATGAGAAAAACAAAGAACTTTACCCTTACCTCACAGAATTTGCAGATAATTTTCAAACATTTAATAAATATATATGCAATTTGTGTAAATACTCCAGACTGCTTAAAAAGTATGTAATTTGTTAAATGTTTCAGTTTCAGACAGCAAGAAATATATAATTTGGATAAATACGTCAGGCATTAAAAAATAAATATGCAGTTTGTGTAAATGCCTCAAATATTAAATGTATTTTTTAATGTGTAATTTGTGTGCATGCTTTCGTTCGTGGAAGCTCATCAAGGTCTAAATTATTATATATTACATTTTGCTCCTATTGGTGCCCAGAAGGGAGATAATAATAATGTTCGGAATGGGGAGGAATAAATTGCCTGGCTCAAAACAATAAACTGAGGTCACAAACCCGATGGAAAATGTAAATAAAAAGAGGAAATTAAAAGGAAATAATAAAGAAATAAACAAAAAATATTGATCTCTGAGTGGGAATTTTCTTTACAATGATTAGATTACGACGGTATATTTTATTTGGTTATTTTATTTCAATTCCCGGCCGTCGCATGTCCTAGCGGCAAAGCAGACTGAAAGGACGAAGAAAAATGTGTATTTGATACATGATGTGTACTTAGAGAAGAGAAGTTTCATTGTTAAAGGTTATGGGAAATGTAGAAGAAGAGACGTATACAGACAGATGCACACACCCACGCACGTACACACACACACACACACACACACACACACACACACACACACACACACACACACACACTCATAAACACAAGAGGCGTACCTTTAACTCAGTAAGTAAGGTATCATGATGGGACCAGCTTGCCAGGAAAGCCTACTACAGGAAAGTATCAGAGTACAAGGCAAGAGGAAGACCAAGAAAGACCTGGA
>NW_004797723.1:209476-211054 GCF_000002075.1 Aplysia californica | reverse complement strand
AGACCGACAGACAGACAGACAGACCGACAGACAGACAGACAAACAGATAGACGGACAGACAGACTACAAAGAAACTATCGTAAAAGGTACGAAAAGGTTATGGTCCCAAGTCCCCAGATAAGATATCGTCCTGGTCGAAAATTTTCCTATTTTAGTTTTAGTAGAGGTTTTACGGCGCTCGCAACTGCATAAGGTCATATGAGCGCCAGAAGATTACAGGGTTAAACAAACATATAAAAGAAGAAGGGGAGATAAGGATGATAGATGTTTGATAGGAAAGAAGAAGCTAACCACATCAGAGCACTCGCCAACCACCCACCATTTTCCTCTTGTGAAAAAGAAAACCCTCCTCCCAGAGTACGGATTCAAACTGCAACCTTTCTTGTCTCTTTCAAGTTCATCCTCAAACAGACACCAAGGCCCAGTTTATTCAATATTATATGAATAGTTTTAATACACGTCGTAGGAAAAAACAACCAACCTCACCCCTAAATCAAAGACAGTACGTTCCAAGACTCCAAGACAATAAGTGAGTCCATTTACCACCCCCCCCCCCCCAAAAAAAAAAAAAAAAAAAAAAAAAAAAAAAAGTACTCGGGTCTTGACACCCTTTCAACTATGCATTCTCGTGTGACTGGTCCTTTTCCCGCGTGAAGAGTTGAACAATACAAAACAAAACAAAAACTGAAAGGAAAAAAAATCCTAATGCGATGCTTAATGGCAACAGACAAAATACAAAAAAAAGAGAAAAACTCGCACTTTCTTTCTCTTGAACATTGTGTCTTCTTCCTTCGTTGTCTCCAAACGTGTTCGGCCATTCAAAAACCTGCACTGATCTTTCCCTTCAGTTCCAGTTCAAACAACTCGTTTCATAGCGAACAAAAACACCAAGGACTTGAGCCATGGATCTGGCGTTGTGCGTCTATCGACCCGTTCGCGCACCTGTGCGCCCTCAGACTGGGAAATTGGATCGAGCCAGGATGCCGGCACGTGCACACGCGTGCCTTCGGCCCACACGGCTTCCTTCTCAACGCTCCAAGCCCGCGGCCATGTCGAGATACCAGTTCCGGAGTGAAGGCAGACGGCGTTTTCTCATTGGCTGGCTGCACCTGCATCCTGTTCCCATAATGCATCTTCCGTCACGTGATGAACTAAAGTAATTTGGGACCCTCACCACAGCTGGCCGGTCGATGGGACAGGGATTGAGGCTTTTACCAAAGGGGTCATGCTTGGCGTGAGGGAGCAGCCTTTCACGCGAGCCCAGATTTTAATCAAAAATGAACTCCCGGCCACATTTGCTGTCGACGGACATGTTTATTCATAGCCGTCGATCTCTCTGACGACGTCCATTCCGGATGTCATAAACGACGGGATCGTGGCCAATCGCTGTGCGTGTATGTGTCACGTGCTACTCAACCGAACACGCAGTTGCGTGATAGATGGTTCGGGGTCTGTCTGACCACTTTGAGAGTGTGAAAGCAATGAGTAATTTATCGGTGGTCGTCGGTTTTCTAGAGTTCATGCATTATGTGTTGGTGTGTATGAGCATGAGAGACACGTTTGTGTGTGTGTGGGGGG
>NW_004797723.1:207281-209376 GCF_000002075.1 Aplysia californica | reverse complement strand
AGAGAGAGAGACAGAGAGAGAGACAGAGAGAGAGACAGAGAGAGAGAGAGACAGAGAGAGAGACAGAGAGAGAGACAGAGAGAGAGAGAGACAGAGAGAGAGACAGAGAGAGAGACAGAGAGAGAGACAGAAAGAGAGACAGAGAGAGACAGGCAGAGAGAGAGAGAGAGAGACAGGCAGAGAGAGAGAGAGACAGGCAGAGAGAGAGAGAGAGAGAGAGAGAGATAATAGAAGAAGAAGAGAGTCAGAGAGAGTCAGAGAGAGTCAGGATATACAGTCATCAGTCACCAGTCACCAGTCACCAGTCTCCAGTCATCAGTCATCCGTCACAGTCATCAGTCACCAGTCACCAGTCACCAGTCATCAGTCACCAGTCTCCAGTCTCCAGTCACTAGTCACCAGTCACCAGTCACCAGTCACCAGTCATCAATCACCAGTCACCAGTCACCAGTCACCAGTCACCAGTCACCAGTCTCCAGTCTCCAGTCATCAGTCTCCAGTCACCGGTCACCGGTCACCAGTCTCCAGTCACCAGTCATCAGTCTCCAGTCATCAGTCATCAGTCACCAGTCACCAGTCTCCAGTCTCCAGTCATCAGTCTCCAGTCACCAGTCATCAGTCATCAGTTCATGTTTTATGCGCCAGGAATGTAGCAGCAGACAGTGAAGATATGTAGACACTGATTGATTGAACAGACAGTGAAGATATGTAGACACTGATTGATTGAACAGACAGTGAAGATATGTAGATAAGCAAGCCACACCAGAGCACCCGCCAACCACCCACAGTCGACATTAATCAACCCGTCCGATCCGATTCCATCCGATCCGATTCGATCCGATCCGACCCGATCCGATCCTGCCAATGCCGATGAGCACCCGACATAAGAATGTCCCGGCACAGCGCAGACGAGAAGTCCGGCGGTATTCCGAGCGGGATTAGACGGGAAGGAATAAAGCTCCGACTACGACAGGACAATTGTCGTGAGACATCGTGGGGAAATCAGGCGCTCGTCAAAATTGTAATGACATCGTAGAAAAGTTGTTCTGTCCCTTGGGCAGTTTTTATCGATTTTTTTTTGGGGGGGGGGGGGATTTTTATATATTTCGGGCTCAACACGTTTTATATCAACTAAAACACATTTCTATGTAGATTTTACTTTTAAAATGTTGACCAAAGGCACAATTTTTGAAACAGTAAATTTGCAGCACTGCAGCTTTGGAATTAATCATACTTTGTCGGCCTTTTTCTCGCTTATTTTACCTCTGACACCAGGTGACCCCCACTTCCTTCAATCACAAAATTCTCAACTTCTCTTCAAGACAGACGGGTAGTTTTAAAATGAAAAGCAAGGCCAATAAGCAAGCTTTACCATTATACCAATAACTGCATTATTATAACAGCCCAACATTGACGAGCGCTCATATGACCTTAGCAGTTGCGAGCGCCGTAAAACCTTATTCTACTACTACTACTACTACAACATTGACGAGCGCCTGATTCCACCGCGTCGCGACACACAGGAAAAGAAGTCCGGGCTGCGTTGTGCTGTGAATGCAGAGAATCGTTATCTCTTTGACGACTTGCATACTGGCCACCCCACGACGCCTGATTCTAGTTTTAGTTAGAGTTTTACGGCGCTTGCAAGCATTACAAAAATAGGTCTTTTGTTATTTAGCAAGTTAGTTAGTTAGTTAGTTTGTTTGTTTGTTTGTTTGTTTGAGTAAAGAAAAGCGCATCGACACGATAATAGTCATTTAGTTCATTGTTTTAAGAAAGAAGGAGCAAATCCCACCAGAACATCCACCAACCTCCCCACAATGGCGAGATGTTTGGGAGACTAAAGCAGACGACAGAACATTGCTAGAGAGCAGGAAAGGATGTGAAAGGAGACAATTATAGAGAAGACAAAATTCCGTCGCTATCCGGATTCGAAACTGCGCCCTATTGAATGAGAGGCGAACAGCTTAACCTGTAGGCCACGAGAGTCCACACGACTGTAGTCTCCACACGGCTTGTGGGAGATGAACGATGCTGTCTGTGGACGCTAGACGGACCCCTGGACGGTAACGATTTGGAGGGGAGACTGGGGGGG
>NW_004797723.1:205675-206778 GCF_000002075.1 Aplysia californica | reverse complement strand
AAAACAGCCTAAACTAGAGTGCCATGTGTGCGTGTGTGTATGCCACAGTCTTCCTCACATCCACAGAACTTCTCACAACAGATGCCATGCAAGAAATTGGCAACAGTCGGGAGAGGGGGCGCAATCTGGCCATGCATTCTGGTCACAGAATCCCCTTATTTCTCCGGTTCCCTCCCTTGGGAAATCACAGCGAAAGCCGCGTGAAGTCAATCTGTCAGCGAAACCAGGGGCGGAGAACTCTAAGTACGACCACCGCACGAGATCTAGAATCTAGGACGTTGTTGGTTATCGATCTTCTCTAAAGCTGCTTTGCTTTTATTCTTTTTTTTTGGGGGGGGGGCTTATTTTCCACGCTGCTTCCGTTCGTTCCAGCTGGAATAAAGACCAAGTAAAAAGAAAAGAAGAACACAATTGTAGAAAATTATCTTGTTGGGGGTCAATACAAAATGGCTGACAGACAGACTCGCAACAATAGCTCTAACGACTCTCAGAGGAAATTCCCTGTCAGGAACAGGAAAAGAAATAAGAAGATGGAAAGACAGCGTAGCCTACTATTGGTCTCGTGAGGGATCGTAAGACAAAGAGCAAAGAAAGACACTGATTGAATGATGGTGATTATCCCCCGTTTTCGTCGTGTGCTGATTAGTCTTGGCCTAAGCCTAATCAGCGTCATGTTTGCGGCCATATTGGGCCCAGATGTTCCACTCGCAGGGAGGGAGAAGTGGCAGAGTGCTAGGTATGAAACGTTGCTGGCTGGTCTGGCAGTTGGGGGCGGCTCTAGGCGGCATCTGCAGGAGAGCGCATAGATGGATGTTCAGGCGGGTGCTGGGTGTTTGCAAGTGTCAGATGTTTGGCCTTACGCCCTCGGTCCAGCTGTGGTTTTTTTCACAACCACTTGTCGACCAAGCGTCCCGTGTGGCAACAGAAAATAGACACTATAGAGGTAGAAACGTGCTAAATAATTTGTGTTCAGTAAGGTGTTAAACGCGATGTTGAAAATAACTCTGAAGTACATGTACCAATAGTGGCAGTCGACTGTCCTGGAAGGAGTCCTACTCAACTTCTCTCTCTTTTAAAAAAAATCCTCTTTGTGTATCTGTGTG
>NW_004797723.1:203673-205575 GCF_000002075.1 Aplysia californica | reverse complement strand
CGAGTGAGTGAGTGAGTGAGTGAGTGAGTGAGTGAGTGAGTGAGTGAGTGAGTGAGTGAGTGAGTGGCCAGGGTCATCACAGACGGTTGTTACAATTATTATAGGAATTGGCAGGGGGCAAACACAGACGGAATACACTATTCCCAGTGACATCGAGGATAGGCCCAGAAACCACTGGCAAGAGGGCCTAGGGCAGAATTCACGGGCGGCTCGCGGGGCTAAGAAGTGGACGTGCACAATTAAGTTATCGCATGATGGAGATAGTCAAGGGCATAGTAAATGAGACGGTATACATGTATAACTTTAGGATCTTTGGGTTGGTGAGGGAGGACCTCGTGCTTTTATTTTCATTCTTTTTACTTGTCGCTTTGATTTCTAGAACTAAATCTGTTTGTTAGCTAAACATCAATTTCGATCATCCTGTATTGGAACTCAAGTAATAACTTTAACTACTCCACTACAAAACCTTTTAAAGACACAAATCATAGGACGGTCACGTTCACCTCCCTCAGGTTAACGGTCAAAAAGTCCCTTAAAATAGCGGCAAGACAATGAACCAATCACAATTCACTTGAGCACTCCGCTGGATTGCTCCGTGGCTCACATAATATTGAAAAAGAATAGCGTGGGGTCTATCGTGTTTATTTTTAGACTGCCTACTGTGGGCTATGTTTCGGCACTATTCGGCAGGAGCACATTTGAGATGTGCCGTCTTATTAATTAATGTACCGCCAAACTCGCTATGAGTGTCGTCTTCGCTTGGATTATCCCCAAGAGCGATTTATAGGTCAGGTTACCTGTGTTGAATATCCTATTGTGTTTAGCTAAAGCGCGAGGACTTTGGAATGGCACAGTAGATGTTTTACGGCTCTATAGACACCGAAATGACAGTTGTGGCGCCAGTGAGGACCGTGTTTTGATATAATATTTGGCTAGTGTTTGTTTCTGGCTTCTTTTATTTATTATAGCTGATGTTTTACGTAATAGAACATTAAAAGATGCGGCACTGCACGATCGTGCTCTATGGACGAACCGCGCCAGGCAGAATTGTTCCCAGTGTCACTGAGAACAGACAGGCCTTTTAAATCCAGTCTATTGTTCCCACACTGATCTACACGGGCATGATGGTGATGGGTTACTAAATACTAGACTATACCTAATGTAGATCTAGATCTAGATCTATATCTAGATACTAGATCTAATTTAACTAAGGCAGATTCTGATGTGAGTGGAAGAACATTTTAAGAAAAAGGAATGATCATTCTAAGCTTGCTTGTTATTCAGTGGTAATTTATGCACTTCTAGATCTAGGTCAACATACGGAGTTTGGAGACCACGCTACAGGACAGGGAGAAATCCTTCCCGATTCTTCTTTCTCCTAGATCTATTCTACGGTCAAGTCTAAGCTCTAAGTAAGAGAAGAGAACAAAAGTACTGAACTGAAGGGAGAACAGAGTCTACAGACTACAGTGCACACACTTCTGATTTTTTTTATTATGCAAAAGAGTTCCGTTGTCACAGGGAATAGTTTCTGTACCTACGTCACTGGGAATAGTCACTTCCAACACAGTCGATCGCTACAGGTATAGGAATTGTCCGAGTGAGTGAGTGAGTGAGTGAGTGAGTGAGTGAGTGAGTGAGTGAGTGAGTGATAGATAGACAGACAGACAGACAGACAGACAGACAGACAGACAGACAGACAGACAGACAGACAGACAGACAGACATATATATAGATAGATAGATAGATAGATAGATAGATAGATAAATAGATAGACAGATAGACAGATAGACAGATAGATAGATAGATAGATTAAATAGATCAATGGATAGATACATAGATAGATAGAAACACACACACACACACATACACACATACTTACTTACTTACTAGCTTACACAC
>NW_004797723.1:197541-203573 GCF_000002075.1 Aplysia californica | reverse complement strand
GAGAGAGAGAGAGAGAGAGAGAGAGAGAGAGAGCATGCAATGCTACATTGTAGTGCCTATACAACGATAGACAGACACAATTACAAGTGCGATGATATAACACAATACAAAAGATAGGCCCTATATCGGGACCAGCAACTGACCAGTTGTGCTTCTTAAAGGGGGGGGGGAGGGGTACACCTGAAGGCTATCTCGCTTATTACTGGACCGAATTTTACCAAATTTCACACATATAACAAGCATAGTAATGAGTCTTAAAATACGCAAATTTGAAAAAAAGTTTCGTTTCCATGGATACGGCGGATTTTGTTGACATGTCTTACGTAATGAATACCGCACTTATTGCTCACGGATATTGATTTTTTAATTTTTTTTTGCATGCGTGTTCACAAACATTAGATCTAACAATTTGTCTGTTGTTTTTTTCCTAAACGAATTTGAAAATTTTTAATGAATTTTTTCCTGAGGTAACATTCAAGTTTGCAAAAAGTTCGTGAAAACCCACACTTCAGACACCACCAACAAAAATCTATTCCATATATAAAAAATTCAACAGAGAAATGTTTAGTATTACATCTTCTCCTCATTCTGTGAAAATTTCATGAAGATTGGAAGAAAAATGGTAGAGTTATTCAAAAAAATATAGAGAAAAGTCGCGTTTTGAGAAAACGGCCGATAAAGAAAATTAAAACACTGACTTTATGAAGAAATGGCAGTGACAAACATGCCCGGTATGGGAAAAAAATACGGTTTTGGAGGGGTTCTTATGCGATGAAATAGTTATAGGGGAGGCTTAGGAAGCTAAAAATGCATACAACTCAAATTCCGTAATTTTGAGCCGAATTTTCACTTTGGGGGTGTAGCTTTAGGAAAAATATAATAAATCATTATAATCTAAGGGAGATGATTCTTGGTATTGGTAAACAGCTTGTCACATACACAGTAGCCTCCCGTGATTATGCCGACCTGATCAGATGATGTTGAGTCAAGGAGATTAAAAGTAGATCTAGTTTTAAACTCCTTGTGTTGAGTTCGGTTTCCTTTGTTTCCGTTATTTAAAAAAAAAAAATTCATATTATTTTTATTGTTTTAATGCCACTTTGAAATCACATGGATGGTGTAGGAAAATAGTCAGCATTTCTATCCATGTTTCCCCCCCCTTTAATTTCGGGTTAGGTAGGATGGGTGGGGATTATTGCCTGGATTTTTTTCTGACGAGTTATGAAAGAAGAATAATGGCTTTGTATATGCGTGCGCTCGCGTGCATGCGTGTGTGTGTGTATGTTTGTGTGTATGTGTGTGTGTATGTATGTGTGTGTGTGTGTGTGTGTGTGTGTGTGTGTGTGTGTGTGTGTGTGTGTGCAGGGGCGAAGGCTGACTTGTTTGACAGGGTAATCAAAGTGAAACGGGACCAGATATAGATCTATATGGCCTGTAGATATCACACAAGAATCTTACTCGAGGCGGCAACTCTGACTGAGTTGTAAATGAAAACAAATCCGGAATCCATATTGTATGTTCAACCGCCAAAATAATCGGGAAAGTATCTTATTAAATATCAGATCCAACTAAAATTAAATTAACTTTAGATGTGAATACATAAACACAAAGCAAAGAAGCAGAGATGTCAGTACTAGATCTATATGTTATAGATCTACCAGAGAGTCTAACTCTTTGGTAGAACATGACAATTATCATTTTTTAAATTTCACATTTGGCTGTTTTTGTTAGCCTTTCGCGGCCAGGAGCTGGTGTCATAATCGAGGTCACGATCTGATTATAGGACAGTAAAAAGTCGAAGAAAAAAAACAAGCACATGCAGCAGTAAAGAGATTGTTAGGAGTTAGTTCCCCTCACATTTGTGAGGTAGACTCGACCAGTGTTCGTTAGCTTACTTAATCAGGGCTTGGGATTGATTATAACTGTGGCCCCAAAGGGGTGAACAGGGTATATGTGGCAATGAAACAGCCATGACTGCTATGCACATGTTCCCTCAACTGTATTGGTAGACTCTAAGCTTACTTAATTAAAGCTTGCGACTGCTTATGGAGTGGCCCGAGAGGGGTGAGGGGGCTATTTATGTGGCCGTGAAACCGTTTTGAATGTTAGGCATACTCATTGTGGATTACGAACCTCTTTTTACTTTTAATTTAAGAGGTTTACGATTAAGGATGAATTTGACAGCGACAATGTTTCAAAATTAGGAAGGGAAGCAGTGATTATTTGATTATATAGACGCTTCGCCCATGATGTGTGTGTGTGTGTGTGTGTGTGTGTGTGTGTGTGTGTGTGTGTGTGTGTGTGTGTGTGTGTGTGTGTGTGTGTGTGTGTGTGTGTGTGTGTGTGTGTGTGTGTTGCGTGAGGGGGGGGGGAGGGTGTTGTCAGGAGTTAGTACCGGTAAGTTACCAGTTGGTGAATAAGTGCTTTCACTGTTGTTACGGCACCTTCTTAAAACCAAGTATTGAAAACTCTGTTTACAGCCAGGAAATGGAATGCTGTTCTAATGCTTACAAGAAGATACACCCTCTAAATGATGAATATTACTTTTTTTATGTTGAGTTTTGAATTGGTGGAATTGTTGAAAAAAGAAAAACATTGAGATTATAATGAATGAGAGCTACAGGCCTTCAGCGCCAAGTAAAACAAAGTAGCCTTGTTGGTACATGTATTACAAAATATATTATTAACCTTGCGACAGTTGAAAAACATGATCTCTGTATTAGTTGATAACTTATGATTTTGCGGATCAAAGGGAAGAACACTCTAGTGTTTGCTTGTTTGAGTAAAGAGAAGCACGGGGCTCTTGTGGCCTAGAGGTTAAGGTGTTGGCCTCTCATTCAAAGGTCCCGGGTTCGAATCCGGGTGGCGACCGAAAAATTTTCTTCTCTAAAATTGTCTCCTTTCACCTCCTTTCCTGCTCTCTAGCAATATTCTGTTGTCTGCTTTCGTTTCCTCTTTCTGCCCCCACCCCCTCACCTCCTTTGCCCCCTCCTCTGGGCTCCTGACTCTTTCTGCAGCTTTTCTACTGTTACTCATTGACTCCTTCTTACAGCTGTCTTTCTGCCACACCCCTGATCTTCTGGTAGGAAAGATCTACACCTAGCCTTCTCGGACAAGGGCGAAAAATCTCGGAGGGCTCGTGTGCAAGTTGCGCGCGTTTAAGGAAAAAGTAAGACGACATATAAAAGCAAGTCAGGTTAAAAAAAATAATACAATCGCGTTCAATATTTTGAAATGCATGTTATGTGTACATTGTATTATGGGGGAAATTTAAATCAGATGTTTTCCGGCGGCCACCAGGTAGGCCCCTTTTCTTTCTTTTTTTTAATCGGTTGTTTCTGTCTGTCTGTCTACCTTACTTTTACCTTGTACTAAATATCCTATATTGTGTCAACAAGCTTCTTGTTACTCGAAAGGAATTTTTTAATTAGATGAACTTGAAAAGTGCTAAAATTCAGATCATTCATCGACTGGCACTTTTAATTTGAAACACAAAGTTTTCTGTTGTTTGTTTGTTTTTCTTAATTAACCTAGGCTTTGTCTACTGCTGTTCATTACGATTCAGCCTAATCCAAGAGACTTTTTGCTCAGTAAAATCGTAAAATTAATAAAGATTAAATACAGTGTACACTGTGCTCTGCATAGGCTACGTGTTTTCTTTGGTGAATATGAAAAAAGGCGGAGTAATAGAGTCAGCTGATGGAAACCTTCTTTTTTCTAGAGTAATGTCCCCTGGACCTACCGGAAACAAAACACGTCAACACATCGTTCAATGTTCTTGTTGGCCAATGCACATTTCTCTCAGTAATTGAATCGTAGATGTGATCTAAATTGTCCTTTAACCCATGTCTTGATCTGGAATTTAGATATAATCTTTTGATACGAACCCTGTGCCGTGTAACATCTGTATTCCATATATGGACCTTGAAAACAAGATGATATTCGAGAGAGTAAAAGATCTCGACTATTCTAGACTATCTAAGACTAAGTAAGAGCCTTGGACTTGGTATGGTGATGGTATCTTAGTTTAGTTTCTCTGTCAAAATAATTTGGACCTCATCACGTTCACGCCCTGCTGACCTGAATAGTGGATGTTGACGCGGCTAATGTTATCATTTATAACTAGATCTAGATAGACTTATCACTATTATTGTCCCAGTATTCTATATCTAACCTAGAGTCTAGCTTATTCACAAGAGTAAATAGTGCTGTGGTGGTCTCGCAGCTCAATCCTCTGTTGTTGTGTCCACATAACATTGTGTGTCAAGTTGGCTTCCCAAAAATGTAGCCTAATTTAAATGTCAAAATCTTGACACATTCACCGTCAGTGTGAGCCACCTCTTCCACTTGGTAGATCTAACTGATTTGCTTCTGAATCGTTGATTGTTCAAGATCCCACCAAGTGAACAAAGCCAAAGCAAAACCGTGAGTATACAATCAATCAATCATATTTTTTTTTTTTTTCCAGTGATATTTAATAATGATGTCATGTATCTACTTTGACTTTGTTCGATGGCAATTGTAAAGATTGGGGATCTACGCAAGCCAAGATGTGATCTCCTTAAAATTAAAATCGAAATAGATCTAGATGATTGACTTGGAAGAACTTGATACTAGATCTAGATATAGATCTAGATCTAGATCTAGATTCTAGACGAACTTTAAAACTTTCAATAGTCTGAAAAATGATTACAAAAATCAGTAAAGTATTTATTTGAGTTTTATAAATGAAAGGTGTATCCATTCTTGGTCATACTAGAATGTGAAAAGACACAAATAGACATGTCGAAAAGATACGATACCAGTCCAAATAACCTAATTGGGAGGGTGTCCTGATGACTTTATGATGCAGTTGCGAGCGCAGTTGCCCAAGTGTCAATTTGTTCTAATTTCATTGGACGAACATCTAGAGCTACCAACTTTGGGTGTTTGGAATGAGACATATGCCTCGGTTACGAACCAACGTTGGCGGTTCTAGAAGTAGGCCACAAACGCACACAAACTCAAGCAGACTGACGCACTCACACTTGAGCTGCGGGAACACAGGACCCGGTCATCACGCGGATGATGCTCGGTGCGCGTGCACCGAGTCAGGGCCAGACTGACTCGGGACGGGACGGAAGGCGAGGTGCCGAAATACACTTCGGGGAACATAGACCCAGCTCTTGCAGGACCAGGGTTACAATGTAATTTTCCACTTGTCACTGTGGTACCCAGCACCATAAAGTAAAGAAAGTTCATATCACACTAATTACATAATTAATAATATTTTGCTATAATAATTGTGAGGCGACAAAAGAGAAAATGAAACATCCAAAGGACGTCATGCACCGATCTGGCATTCATCCGGAAGTCTCGGGTGTTCATCATGGCAGAATATAAAAATTTGTAGGGACTGTAGATGGTAAGGATTGTACCCCAATTTTGATCAAAATAACCCTGAAAATAAGTCATGACGTCTGAAAGGACACTAATCAGATGTCTTTTCGTATCTTTTTCGTGTCTTTTCACGTCTTTTCGCATAATTTTAGTATGACCCTCCAATCTAATTCTTTGACTGAAACCCCACCCCTCCCACCAATAAAGACAACTCAACAAAACTCACCCAGTTATGAACAGTGTAGCTGATCAGGTATGACTCCCCCCCGCCATCGTGATTTGTGATTGTCACGACAATGCATTTTTGATGTGTGCAAGTGTGTGACAGAATGACCGTCTCCATCCAAACTTGTGGATTTGGGGTGTGACAAGTTGACTGTGATGTCTTGACTGCACTGGTTGGACCAAATGACCGTGTGACGAAATGACTGGTACTCAGCTTTCAATTTAATATCCATTTCCATGGACCTGTTTTGTGTTTTCTACCCTCATCTGTGTTTTCCTAAATCACTTGATTTTATCGTAGTTCAGAACAATGTAAATTTAAAAGAGCAATGATGCCATAATTACATGAACAGTATCATCTTTTTTTCAATGGCAACCAAATGTCTTGAGCATCTTCCCCTCCCCTCCCCTGCCACTTCTCTCTCTCT
>NW_004797723.1:165198-196461 GCF_000002075.1 Aplysia californica | reverse complement strand
GAAAATTTTTCGGTCGCTACCCGGATTCGAACCCGAGACCTTTTAAATGAGAGGCCAACACCTTAACCTCTAGGCCACGAGAGCCCTCCTCCCTTACCTTTAAAGAAATCTTTGCAGGTTTCTATTCAACTCTCTTAATGTTAGTTTTGTTCCTCTCTCTCCTCTCTCTTCATCTCTGTCTGTGTCTGTCAAGTTTGTCTTTTTATCTCTCGATCTCGTTTTTGCTCTCTTTTCTCACTTCCCTCCCTCGGTCAAATTCATATTTTTTAGAACTTGCATCATGCTGCTTTAAGATTTAGTTATATATTTTAGGTTGTAATCTGGAAATTTTGGTAAGCATCTCATACTTTCTGCAGTTCGTACACATGAAAATGTAAACTTGTGCTAATTTTTTTTCTTTTACTTATTTTCAGACTTTTTTGGAGCAGACAAAAACAAAGTCCAACAAGAACTATCAAGGCATGAACCTTGCAAAAATAACGTCTACCGTTGGCTTGAACAGTAAGTAAAAGTCATTTCGAAATAGCTTTTCAATCTACTTACGCTTTATTCTTTTCAGTGGAAAAGAGTGTAAGGGGGAGAGGGAACTATGATTTTGAATTGCAAAATTTAAATGTTTGAGAAGTAGCATTTGTGTATGATTGGTTGTCCATTTTTAGGGGAGAGGTTGAAAGAGAGGTGATGTAAGACGTGTGGGCAACTAGAGGAAGGCGGACAGAAGATAGTTGTCAATATAATGGATATGTGTGTGTGTGGTTGGCTCCCTATGTGAAAGCATGGACTGGATTGTGTGAGAGAGAAAGAGAGTGGGGAAGGTGAGATATTTACAACACAGAGACATACACAAACATACACACATACGCGCACACAACATACTCACACACACACACATACGTATATTTATGTAAGTGTACAATAGCTTGTGTTGTTTGTGTGTTTCAAATTTTTCATCAGTGGAGAGACTACTTTTTTTTAGAGATGATGCTGATACTCTTAATCTACAGTGGAAACCATATATAACAGGCTCGGTAATAACAGAGGGATCTGGTAATAACAGGGATTTTTAAATCCCAGTTTTTTCCTACTCTTTGTCTCAATTAAAAGTTATCAGCAATAACAGGGCCTCATCGGAGCCCAATCGGTTATAGCAGGGACAAAGGCTCGTTAACAATGTGTATAAAGTAAGAGTTTGAGAGAGAGAATAACGCAGTGATGGAGCAAGCCCGCGCAAGCCACGCCACTGCTAGCACACACAGCGGGTGAAACGAGAGAGGGCTGCGGTGTGCTGCAGACTTCAATCTAGCCCTAAGCCAAGCTACACACGCGCGTAATGTGTCATGCGCAGGCCTGCCACATGGCCAAAACCCTTGGTCGTGGGTATTTGTAGCAAGGGAAATTGCCCATGAATAAATACAGCTGTATTAGTCCACAAATGCTTATTTCCCTTGCATATCTGATGTAACAGGATTTTTTCTCTGGTCCCACAATCCCTGTTATATCATGTTTCCACTGTATTGATTTATTCAGTAGAGTAGCAATAATTTTCTTTGGATTGTCTTTCAGTCGGAAAGATTGATGTTGGGACGTCGAGACTCAACTTCTGGGATCTGGGAGGTCAGGAAGAGCTGCAGTCCCTCTGGGATAAGGTTTGTTTTGTGTGCTTTAAAGGATTCTGTACTAGTTGTTTCATTTAAGCAAATTGGCAAGGATGCAGCACAAACCTCTCAAGATGCTCTTAATTTCTGTCTTGAGTTTTGAGAGTGCTTGTTTATAGTAGTAGCAGCAGATATCTGTCACTGAAATTCCAGTTTCTGATGTCAAGAGGTTTTTTTTAAAGCTTAATCCTGTCTTCCATTTGACATAAAAGGAGTGTCTTCCATCTCAGATTCTTAACTCTTTAAACCCTGAGTTTTTTCCACCATTTCCCGGAGTTTTTTCTACAGTCACCTAAACCTGGTGTACTATGTATCGTTATAACCTCAAAAGATTACCTCCAACTTCAAAATAACGAAAACAAAGGCAAAGTCATTACTAAAAAACTTGAATCGGGAATAGTTCCGAAAAAGAAGAAACTAGCACTAAATGAAAGGCAACAGTTGTCACTAGTGTCGGATACCACCAGCATTCGATGGTAAACAGGGTAATTACCGCCGGAGGCTGAGCGTCCGATGGGGTGTAAAGAGTTAAATCATATTATTGTCTGATGATGGTTTTTATATTTTGTCATACTGCATCTTTGTTGGTGATAACAAAGTGATACATTCAATAGGTGGCAGGAAAGCAGGTAATGCAGGGTGAGTGATCGTGAAAATTATTGATCCTTTCGTTGTACTCATTGCAAACAGTATTTTATTGCACACTTTTAAGGGAAACTTCATTGCAGGGTTTGAAGCTACTAACAGCATCATCACTTAATACAGATCATTGACCATAGGAGCATACATCCTGCCTTCTGTATCAACAAAACAGTGCCAACTGCTACCTTTATAAGAATACTCTCTGAGTCTTTTCCTGAATAACGTTTGCAATCTCTATATTTTCAGTATTATGTGGAGTCACATGCTGTGATTTTTATAGTCGACTCCTCCGACAGAGACAGAATAGAAGAATCAAGAGATGCTTTTGGTAAGTATGACTGTATATTTGTCTATTTAGCTATTAATATCAGCCTGTCTTTTCAAAGGAGCAGAAACAGAGACAAAAATAAAGAATGACATTCTGTCCTTGTAGTGAGTTTTTCTTATCTTTGAGCACCCCGTATTTGCTGTGTGGGTAAAACCCTTTGCAACCACCAATAACATTGACAAAATGCTGAAGAACAGACAAAATAGCTGTACTTGTAGGATGAGCCATTAGTCAACATAAAAGACTATAAGGGTAGAACCATATTAACGCCCGACACCGACAGTCAGACCAGACCCGCCGTTTTCCATCGGGTGCGGAGTTCGGCGGTCAGACACCGCCGTCTTGCAAATATTTTGTGTGGTAGAAGAAGAAAATTGTTGTTGTTGCTTTTGAGACGCAGACAAAAAAGGAAAACCAAGACAAGAAGAGTTTCAGTGCATCCCATCAAAAGAAAGTGTGATACACTATGTGAATTTCATCATTTGTTTCCGCAGTTGTTGGAAGATAGTGAAAAATTCCAACAATACTATCGCATGAAACAGCAGTTTCAATGAACTGTTAGAGATGCAGAGCTGACCAAGAACTGCTAGAATTCTGTGTAGTGTCTTTGAGGCCTGGAAAGGAGACACAACTATGCAGAGATAAATCATTAAAATTACCTCCCATCTCACCCGACAGACCATCTTCGATAGAACATGTTTTATCGGAGGCGGTCTGACCTGGGATGAGGCAGGACGTCGGGCGTCAGTATGGTAGCCGAAACCGTTTTTTGTTACCTTCCATTACTAAAGAGCCGGTGCGCATTCTTTTGTACCCGAAGACGGTCTGGTCTGACCATCCGTGTCGGGCGTTAATATGGTTGGGGCCTGAATGTTATTTCCCCTTACTATAAAGAGTGTTCCTCTGTGAACTTGGGCACCATTGTACAATTCTTCATGATGGAGATTCTTATCCTTGTACAAAGGGAACGTCTCTGGGTTTAAATAATATTATCTTTTATGAATACATCGATGTTCTGGGCTCTGATTTTGGGGGGTCAATATGGATGCATTTGAGTCAATAAATGCAAGGTATTCATATTTTCCAGAAAGGTAGGCCTACTGCTAATTTTGCTTTTGGTTTTGTTTTGCAGAGAAAATGGTCATGAACGATAATCTGGCTGGTGTACCTCTTATGCTGCTGGCAAATAAACAAGATCTTGACGTAAGACTTATGTTCTCTATTTGAGTCAAGGCATCTGACGATATCAGTCACTGACATATTTCCATTTATTTATTTCTTGTGTGTTCTCATTTGAATTTATAAGTGTAAGTGTATCTCAGAGGCTGTGTTTGGTTTATTGGGTCTTTTTTGGGGCCTGCTCTTACTCGTTCTGTTCAGTGTTATTATTATCTCATCTGTGCCAGACAAAATGTTTGGGCTCTCATGGCCTAGAGGTTAAGGTGTTCGCCTTTCATTCAATAGGTCCCGGGTTCGAACCCGGAAAGCGACGGAGAATTTTCTTCTCTAAAACTTTCTCCTTTCATATCCCTTCCTGCTCTCTAACAATGTCGTCTGCTTTCGTCTCCACTTTCTGCCCCCTGCTCTGGGCTTCTGACTCTTTTTGTAGCCTTTCTACTGTTTCTCCTTGGCTCCTTTCAGCCATACCCCTGAACTTATGGTAGGTAAGATCTACACCTAGCCTTCTCTGACAAGGGTGAAAAATCTTGGAGGTCCCGTCTGCAAGTTGTGCTCGTTAAAGATCCGCTGATCCCTTGGTAGTCCAAAATGGATAAAAGTAGGCTTCGGCCGCCACCCGGGCAAAATTCAAAATTTCCCATTAACTGAAAATGTTTGGTGTGTCCTGCGCGCTCATATGACCTTATGCAGTTGTGAGCGCCATAAAGCACTTACCCTTCCCCCCCCATAAAAAAAAATGAGGCTGTCATTAGGCTGTGTCATTAAGTCAGTTGATATCATGCTGGGTCATGATGTGGATGATCCTGCTTCAAATATGCAATTTGATGGTCTTGGAGTTAGATCATTTGAGGAATTTTCAAGACTCTCTGTCTACCTAGTTTGGTCCTATCAGAGATGAGCGTTGAATTCGGAGGTCTTGTCTTTTAAATAACCTTACTGTGTCGTGTAAGGGATGTATAGTTTTCTTGGCTGTTCTTGTGCTGACACGTCATTAAATATACAACTTAACTGCTGTACTCAGCACCCTCCTGGCAATTATTCATGATCATGGTTCTGTGTTGAGTTCCTCTCTTTGCTGCTGCTGGTCAAGTGGGAGTTGGGTTTTGTAGGTTTTTTTTGGGGGGAGTGGGTTTGGTTCTTCTCCGTAATGTTAACATGTGCAGTATCTCTCTGTTCTCTCTGTTCCCCTCTCCTATACTACCTGTCTGCACTGCCAGCTTTCCTTTTGGCGCGAGGTATTCTTTAAAAAATGTTCTCATAGAAGGACTTGTTTGTTCTTTTTGTTGTAATCAACATTCATAGGTTATAATTGTAAAGGCTTAAGTACGCTGTTCTTACAAATGAATGAAATTTTGTCGCTGCCCATTTTTGTCTTTTGAATCATTTGATGTTTTATCACTATTTTAACTTCCCCCCCCCCCCCCCCCCTTTAGTAACATGCCCTAAGTTCAGGGTCAGTGGAATAAGTGTATGGACCTTTGCCTCTCTCACTTTTATTTTTTAATATCTTATTTTGTACCTGGTTTCCTTCTCTATGTATGTAATTTACATGGTTAGAAAATGGGCAACTAGTTTATTATATGGGGTTTTTTTGTTAAGTTTTTTTTACAGCATTATACAGTCAGGCACAGATAACACTATGAGTACTGACAAGTGTGTTTGATACATCCATAATTTGGGTAAACGGTATAGCAAAACAGGAAAGAGATATCAGTCAGGGAATGGCAGATTGTGTGAGCTGTCTGTGATTTGATGTTTTCCTTGTTCTTGTTACCTGTGCCCGATTGTACATTGAAAAGAAGCAAAGAAAATAATGCTGTGATTTGTTGTATTCCAGGGCTGTTTGAAAGTGACTGAAGTGAAGACGATATTCAACTCTCCCTTGCAGTGTATGGGTCAGAGGGAGTCATGGGTACAGGCAGTCTCAGCACTCAGAGGGTGAGTTTGGCTTGAAATTAAACGAAGTATCGGAGGAAAAAGCTTTTTTTAATTGTTTGTGTAGGGCACTATGTTTTAGGATGGTATTTTCAAAGGTTAAATTTCCATACAAACAGGTGTTAGGCTTGTACTTCCTAAGCTCTTTCCGTATAATTTTTATTGTCACATGTCCATTATGTACTGTCAAAGTTGTGCAAGACGGTCACCCTTTGTCGAGGAGAAAAATGGTTATCTATTAGAGATGGATGTCATGGACAGTGTCATTGTAATGCAGAAAAAAACAACCCAGAACTTCCCCCAATGTGTCTGTTGTATGACTACATATATGAGACTGTGTCTCATCACCAGTTCCACTGCACAACCCTAAATGATATCAGAGCTACACTTCCCCCTCCGAGACCTAACATTAGGGCTGGACTCTGCTCGGTTAATCGAAGGCTTGCAAAGCAGCGGACGGCTTGCACTAGAGGCTTGCGAGCAGGCTTGTGATTTGCTTTGCCTCCTGCTTGCTACCGGGGGGAACTTCCAGTGAGTTGTGACTCGCGGACAGTCCTGCTGTACTGTGTCGTGACGCCGCGAACCTTCGTAGCTGTGTGTGGGCTCAGTACATATTACAGAAGATTCTCTGGTTATTTGCTTTGAGAGGCTTGCACCAAAAGTGCAAGATCGTTTTTTTTTTCATAGTTCAGTTGTAAAAAAAAAAAGCTCTATTCAATGTACTGGAAAATTAATATTGGATCGGCTATTCTTACGATGTTAAGGCCTGTTTATTTTTAATGTGCACGAGCCAAGCACTTCAGCGTCGCACGCAAAAGACCTTAGTGCGATTCCCGTATGGGGAGAAATTTTTACTGAGAACCTCCGTCTTTCTGCTGGGGCGTTGTTCCCTCTCAGCCCAGGTTGGTCCTGATATTGGGTTGAAGTAGGCCTAGCCTGTCTCCTAAATGTTCTGTATTATGTCACTGTGAGTGTAACACATCTACAAAATAGGTTACATACATACGATACAAAAGCCAATCACAACGACCCCTGGAGTTTTCCATTCTAGGGTAATCTAAGTCTACGTATTCTTATTACTACCAGAAACCTAGGTCTCTGTTACTACAATACCACGCTCCCTCTCACTTATCCATTCGCTTAGCTGATCAACGGCGGGAAGTTAAAAATAACTTCAGCTCTCTACGTCTTGCACCAAAACAAGCCCAGCCTCTCCCTTCCTCCACGGTTCAAAGTTCACACAGTGATCAGTACTGCTGTTTGAACACTTCGAGCGGTCCTGCCGCCATCGAGCGGTCCTGCGGCCTGTGCCGCTCGCTGTGAGACAGCACAAGTCAGTAGGTCAGGTTTCGAGCTTGTCCTGGAACAATTCACTAGGCCTAGGGCAAAGCAGTACTGTGTGAATCGTGGGACTTGTGGCTGTGGATGGGATTTGAGACTTGAGGGCAGTCCGCTGCTTTGCACAGCCTTCGATTAATCGAGCAGACTACAGCGCCACGCCACACAGTGACACTATGGGCAGGATCTCTCACTATCCTCCTCTCTCTTTTTCTGACGTAAGTGGCTTTGCGGATTGCAAGCAGGGTGGGGATGATGAGGGGGTCTGACACGAGTGGCTTTGCGGATTGTTAGTTGCTTTGGACGAAGTTTAGACTAGACCAAGGAGGTTACAGTTTGCGCTAGACTTAACTTATCATGCTGGTGATTTGATTTGATGATTTGACCTAGTGATTTGAGGCTTGTGACTTGAACTAGGGGCTTGCGAACACGAGCGGGTTTGCTACCGGGGTACAGCCCTACCTAACATTGACAACAAAGTCTGTGGAAGATTACAGCAAGTGCAGCAAACCTGCACTTTTTATTACATGGCACTGGACAGAAGGACAAAAGCCCAGCTGTTGCTAGATCAATAACAAAAACAAGTAGAAAAAAATATAGGGGGTACTTGTTTTGCTAATTTTCTTGGACAGGTGGCAGTTAGAGCAGGTTTGACTGTAATTTCATCCACCAGCCTCCCAAGTTTCAGTGTGGCTTTTTTGTTGTTAGTTTCAATCTGCTTATAGTCTATAATCTTGTTCCTAATGCTATTATGATGAGAACACAAAAAGAAACTAATTTTTAAAACTTTCATCCAAAGATGAAAACAAAATTTTCTCAGGTGTAAATAAACCATACTGTGGCCTCAGTTCATCTTTTATTTTAAGATAGGAATAGATAGTTCACCCTCTTTTTTCGATAGGTGGTTGACGCGGTAGGCCTTCTTTTCTTTCTCTGTGTGTTTCTGTCTACCAGTCTTACTTGTACTAATTGACCACTGTTGTGATGTGCATCACTCTATACAAACAAGCAAACTGTTTTTGTTTTTTTCAAGGGGTCACTTACAAACGTCTGCTTCTTTTCAGGGATGGTGTCCAGGAAGGCATCGACTGGCTCGTTGAAGCAATCAAAAGGAACAGCTCAGCACGCCCTCCACAGCAGAAGGAGATTACGTGACGAGAGCAGAGGTTTTTAGACATTCCGATGAGTCCTATTTATGCTGTTACCAAGGTGGAAGTTTATTGTAGTGAAGACTATGATATAGTATTCTTTTTGGAATGTTGCATGGCTTCAGAATGGCTGGAGAGGTCATCATGTGTTGAGAGTTAGAGCAATTTGAGGTAAATAAAACAGAGGTTTTTAGGTGTTTTGATGAATTTTAATAATGTTAATGCTGAGAGGGAAGTCTGTATTTGGAGAGGCTGTGACACTGTTCTTGGATTGCTGCTCAACTCTTAGCAACCTGAAGAGGTCATTGTTTTTAACTTGGTAGAGCAAGTTACATGTGGGGTATTGACTTTTTGAGGTTCAGGTGAGCGACTGGTATGAGTGATGAAGGAATTCGAGTCAATCTGAATTTTGTTGTCTTTTTTTGTATGTTTATGTATGAGAGATGAGTGCCTATCCTGGTTAAGTTAAATTATACACACAGTCAGACCTTGATGGACATGCCGACATCTTCAGGAGTGGGTCGAGATTTTTTTTAGTGTGAAATATTCTAAGGCAATGGAGTTTATGATTTGAGCTTTACTAGTATCTGTACCTCAAATGTAACTGTGTGGAGAAACTCTCAAGGAATGTTATGGGATGTCTCTTACAGGTTAACTCTCAGTCAACCGGACAGAATGCTCTTGGAGACATTCTGACTGTACATTCCAGTGCTGGTTTTCTGCTCTGCTGAAAATGCAATAAGGATGAGCTGTTTCTTGAGACCGAAAATCTTCAGGGTCTTATTGAAGAAAATATCAGGCTTGCCAATTGTCCAAAATTCTCTGGGACTGACCTGGATTTGTCAATCGGGAATTTGAGAGCTTTATCACATTCACTACATTCAAACCAGTCCCACTCGGTGTAGTTTTTTTTTCTCCATTGTTACGTAATATGATGGTTTAACATTAGATGTCCCTGATTGAGTTCTAAAAAACATTGGCAAGCCTGAAACATTAACAGATGCACAATTAGTCTAATACATACCTCTCTGATTTGTATGAAAGTTTGAACATGATAATGATAAAATTGAAGTGATTTTTCTTGAGAAATATAGATTTTTTGGATGAATTGGATTTGTTTTAAAACGTCAGTCAAGTTTAATGGAAATTTGGTAAATAAATTATAAGCAGCAAATAGCAAGGGTTGTCATGTTGTTTGCCATGTGTGAATGCTCTTTTACTTTTTTGCTGTTTGTCCATTTCTTGGGACCGGACAGTATCAAAAGTGGCACAAAGCCTGAACTCCAGCAAAATGTAAAGTCAGCTGTGTATTGTATCTGCTTTTTTTGCTCTTCAACAATGGAGGTTGAAGTGAAAGTTCTGTATCAAAACACATGGTCACATCAAGTTACTGTTTTTAATAATTGATAAATATTATTACAGTATTTGTTTATGGTCTCAGAGCAGTGATATTCTTACTGCCTTTTACTGACTTGCCTGTTTGTTCAAGAAAGAAAAAAATAAGATAGTCAAAATTTAGATAATTGAGGAGTAATCAAATTGCAGCATGTATTATTTCATGTGAGAATGCTTCCTTTCAGTAAATGCTTTGAAGACAATAGTGATAGGTTTTTAAAATTTACTTTCGCCTAATTATTTTTGTGTGTAGTATATATTTTTAACCTACCTAAATGAAATGACCATTATTGTGTCAGTATGCTTCTTTTCTCTTTTTTGCTTTGGACTTTGTTTATTACCGCTTCACATCATCTCACTGATACAGACCCACTGTTTTTCACCTCATAAAAGTTGCCACTGCAGTGTAAACCATATTGCTGCTCTGTAATGAGGACGCTTTCATGAAGCAGCGATTGTATGTTAGTCCAATAAAATCAAGGCTTGTGGCTTCAAGTTTGGGGGCAGGGGACACATGCATTTACCAAAATGCATGGTCAAAATGTAGGCAAATGAATTCTACAAAATATGCTGATGGTGAATCGAAAGTGTTATAAATTGATAGGGACTGGATATTCCAAGGCTTTCATTAGCTTGGTGTCAAATATCAGAGAAAGCAGAGCAGAGAAAAGCTGTAAAGTACTGTACCATCAGATCTTTTCTACACTCTCATTGTTTTGCAGGAAAAAGCCACCCTTTTGGATTTTAAGTCAAAGTTTTTAAGTTGGAATTACGGTGATGTCCACCTAACAGCAACCCCCTTAACGCTTTGTGCCCTAGCCCCCTGGGTGAACTTTTCCCCTTTGCCTGGGCTCCTGAGCCCAATTCAGAAAAAATAGGTATTGCACCATAGGAAGGCTGTCATAACAAAATAATTCCAAAAAAAGGAAAAAAACAGACACATATTATGATAAAGGGAAAACTGACCTGTATTTTAATGCCAATATTCTGACTTGGTATGCCTGTCTTTCCAGCAGGTTGATCCCTTTTTTATGCCGAGATGTCTGTTGTAATATCCATATTTCACGTTTGATTTGACAGCTTTCACAGGGCAGTCTTTTTATATTGAACAGATGGATTTTCTTTCCTAAACTTTTGGTGTTTGTAGGAACAGACTGCACACAGATGGTTTCCTGTATCATCCACTCCAATCTCAGGAAAGTGCAGGCCAACATTCTGGAGTCGAAGCAGCAGCTCCTGTCCTTCGATTTCCCGTGGTCTCTGTACTGCGGCGGTGCGGTACTCGCCAACCAAAGGAAGGCAGTATTCGTTCAAAAATTTCCGTGTACTTCTTTGCCTTCTCTGGATTCACATTTTGAAATAAAACATAGGCATTGTAGACTGCCCACTTGACAAATTTCATAAAATGTCTCCTGTGGCAACGATAATGTCGACGGGTTTTGTTCAGACAGGCCATCTGATCATTCTTATCCGCCCCTCCCAAGAACAAGTTGTAGCCTTTCACCTACTGTGGCATTACAACATTTTCCTGTGTCCCATCCTTATTTCTTCTCCGTACGTGTTGATACAGTGTTGGGTCATGGCAGGTGGAAAGAAAGTTGAATGGACGTCTGTTCATCCGCACCATTGCCACCAAGCTGTCCTGACAAGCAAACTCATAATCACCCCTCTTATTAATTTTTTTACGAACAAGGGTCTTTGGGTAGCATTTCCTGTTTTTCATTGCAGTCCCAACAGAACATGTATTCTGTTCTCTCAACAAATATTGGAACAAGTGGACAGAATTGTAATATCTATCCATTGTCAGAATATGTTTTTTGTTCTCACACTCTCCGGCAAGTAGCAATCTGTACACAATGTTTCCAACAACGCCTAGTCCTTCCACAGCCTGCTCCTCCCTTCCAGTTTAAATTTCGCTGCTCAGAATGTAGCCAGTGTCCCCCTCACACAAAATAAAGGATTTTATTCCAAATGTGATAGGTTTGTCTTTGATGTACTGCTTGATAGCCAAGCGGTTTCTTGTCGGTATCATTCCCTCATCTAAACTCAAAAACTGTTTAGGTTTGTAGTGGTGCTTGAATTTCTCCAAAAGTGTACTGAGTAAAGGCCTGACTTTATAGATTTTGTCATTTTTTGTTAAGCTCTGGGTCCCTTTCATCAACTATGTGCAAAAAAGTCCAGTGTGAGAAAACGATCCCTTGTCAACACTTTCCTGAAACCAGGGGTTTCCGATAAAAAGTTCACTCTGTCCGACTCCCAGTATTCTCGGTACAAGTTTTTCACCACAGCGATTTCTATCTGAAGTCTAAATGCGAGAAAAGTTTTCATTTCTGCTTCATTAGTGGGGTCACCTTTTTACGACTTAGAATAATTGGAATCTGGAAAGTCTTCGTTGGTTTGCTCTGCTCTGCAGTGAGTCATAGCAGTGAGGTTAGCCCTAAAAATATGTCCACATAGTCTTTTGGTTTGGAATCCTTCTTCACATTTGGTGGAATATTTTTAGGACCACAACCCCTATCATCAAATGTAGTGTCCACTTGCGTCCATTGTGCACTCCACCCATCAGGAATAGAGATGTTTGGAATAGATCTAGCATCCCCACCATCACGAATGCCGCACCCATTTGTTTCCGTGTTTTGAGGAGTTACAGAGGGTGAAGATGTAGATGAAGCACTGACACCAGAGATTGGTTCATCAATATCATCATCCGAAACATTTTCTAGGTCACTCTCTGGATAATCTATGTCATTTGTATCATCTAACTCACCAGTATCGAACAAAGAATTGATCACCTGTGTAATATTGGACAGCTGTGTGCGTTTGCGTTTGACCCCGGAAGGCCCGGGTTGAGGCTCGCTATCGTGGCTCCTTTTCCTATTGAACTTATCATCACAAAAGAGCAACAAAAACATGTTCAATGCCGGCTACAGGGGGCAGACATTTTGAATGAATGACTCTTCACTTATATCAACCCAAGGCTTGCGATTGGTCGAAAATTACTGCCTTTTTCCATCCCACAATTCATACTACCCTCTCTCTTCCCGCTTAACTGGGGACTTAGCAAGAAGGAAAATATGCGCGTCACCGGTTTATCAGGGAGGGACTCCATCTCAAGGGTTTAAGAAGCAACCCTTAGTTGCTGTTAAGTGGAAGTAACTACTTTCTCAAATTTTCAAAGGGGTCTGGGTTGATCTTCCATCCACCCACCCACCCCTTTCAGATACACACACACACACATGAGTCCTAGTTGCAGGATGTGGTGATTTTTTTTTTTTATGTTGAAAAGTGGCAAAACAGGCAGCATCAACTTGTAACTGAGGCAACGCTTGGTCACTGAGTGGAGATGTTGGGAACAGTGACCAAGACTTTCCTCCCAAACGGGAGACTTCAAGAAAAGTCACTCTTGGTGAGAGGGTGTGAACTGATCTCATGCACTCAGAGTAGTATGTTTTTGGGCTCAGGTAGGTATTGTGAGATTTAAAAAAAAGGAGGGGTGTACGCACACACAAATTATAGGCCATTCTCGTTGTTCACTTTAATTGTCAAGTAAAAAGTTTGTTAGATAATTGATAGCAACAGTGGTAGCTGGTGGAGAAAAACATTGCAGTTGAAGGGGGTTATTTATTTATATATATACAGGAAAATTCCATCACACGAGCGAAGGTTGCTGTTTGGTGGAAGTTGCTCTTATCTGAGTTGCTGTTAAGTGGACACCACTGTATTAATGTCCTGTGGAGTAATGAACATTTGTGGGTGGTTGGTGGGTGCTCTAGTGTGGTTTACTTCTTTCTTTCCTATCAAACATCTATCGTCCTTATCTCTCCTCCTTTTTTATGTTTGTTACTCTCTTGTAACACCTCTAATCTTCGGCACTTATATGACCTTATTGTGTTGCAGGTGCCGTGAAACACTTATTAAAAAAAGAATATATTTTTATCATCCTCAAGAGATTATTGCCTTAAAAAGTTTTATTATCCTTTATAATAATAATAGTAGTCAACACTTTGGTTACAACTATCATAATTTCCAGTTGTTACACAGTGCACTAAATAGGTTGTTTTCTTTTGTCCTGCAATAGAATGGTTGTCCTGTCTTCCTGTCTCTGTGAAGCTAGCTGAACATAGCATTATACACCTCAAAACTTCCTAATGTATCTCTTGGGCAATAGGAAGGGAGATATGTTTTTGTGCTAATACTCATTCCCTTATCTGTTTTTGACACCAGCTGTCAAGATGAGTCAAAA
Source organism: Aplysia californica (assembly GCF_000002075.1). NCBI lineage: Eukaryota > Metazoa > Mollusca > Gastropoda > Aplysiida > Aplysiidae > Aplysia > Aplysia californica. The sequence continues at coordinate 182,598 of NW_004797723.1, read as the reverse complement.
TCTTGTGGCATCATTGAGTCACTTTGCTATTTTTTGTTTTGTTTATGCTGAATGGCTAAAACAGACTGAACATAGATATCAGTGTTTGTGTGTGTGTGTGTGTAAAATGAATTTTGTGGTTCCTGTACATTGTATCTGTTAGCCAATTTCTGTGTTTGAGATGTCAGGACTCAATTACCCAGACCTGAAAGTTTATTGAGATAATCATTCACGAAATGATGAAGCTTTGTGAAGGATGTCTTGTGCTCTTCTTTCTGTATACTATCAGAAAAAGGAAAGACTGTTCTGCTCTTTTCCTGATAGGATATTTTGTTATGAAATTAGGTTGCCTTTTGTACGTGGCAGGCTGAAGTGAAAGGATTTTTCTCAGCTGTTTTAAGATGGTAGCTAGTCGATGCTGTAATGTTTGACTGCCTTTTCTTCTTCTTTTGTTTTTATGATCAACGTAATTGATTTAGTATAACTTGCTCCTTTGCTCCTTTTTAATGTTACCAATGTTCTATTCTAATTCCCTGGGTAATGTCTGTCTGTCATACCAGCTTCCTGTTAACTTTGATTCAACTCAGCTTTTTTTGTGTGGTATTTATTTTTTTTTTGCTTGTTTTTTGGGGGGAGGGGGGGGATTAAAATTTGATTAGTGTATTAATAAATGTCTGACACTTTGCAGATCTTTACAGTACTTTACTGTATATGCTTTAACGTAAAAGGGATGAAGTGGGTTTATCTTGAGCTTGACCCAGGTTGACTTCAATTTGAAATCGTTTCCTTGATCGTATTTTCTCCTTGAAAAAGCAAAGCTAGTTTTTGTCAGTTGTTATAGAACAGTAGTGCGTTACTGAAATATTTTCCAACTTTTTTGCTTTTTTCGTCAACCTAGATATATACTTTCATTTGTTGCCAGTCTGCTCTAGCTTTCTATCTCATGTTCTCATGGACTCCGTAGATGAAGAAAGTGAAAAGTCGTCTGTTTTGACAATATTGACTTAAATCAGTGTGACCCCATCCGTTCACAAATTAAATGTGATTTGTCTGGTTCATGCTAAGAGTTCAGGAGTCCCAGAGATCATATGTGTTTGTAAGATGGGGTGATGGGAAGTGACATGAGTGTATCTATAACAAATGCTGTGATCTTCTTTTGCGTGTTGGATGTCGTGAAAACTGTCTCTACTTATGCGCTGACAATTTTTAAAATGTCAAGAGAAATGTCAGTTTTTCCTTATTCGTTGTTTGATGTTTATATTTATATTATATTAAGTTGTGCTTTTTCACTTTTTCAGCCTCCTCAGGTTTCAAAATAATTTCTGAGTATGTTTTTGTTCCCTTTGTTGTAGAAAATTAATATGGTAGTGGTAGATGACTGGGTACTTGCAGGTTTTTTTTACTTGGTTTCATGGACTTGTCATCAGATAACAACTGCTTGTTCATTTCATTGCAAAAATTGAGAGTTACTCCATTTGGCCTTGCTCTATACACGGAGGAAAGAAAAGTGATGGAGTTATTTTTCTCGCATAAAAGCATTAATATATCATACTGTCGGCAAGCTGTTCCAATGTATTGATCCCAAAATGCAAAAATTTTCAGGAAAGAGAAAAACACCATTTCATTCTTTTAATGATTCTACCTATTTTATGTACCGCTATCTTTTCTTGCTTTCTTCAACATTTAGAATTTGAATTTCATCGAAATATTTTTTTTTCACTCGCGACTGATACCGCAGATGAAGAAACAGAAATAAAAAATGTTTTTAGAGATTTGGGCATAGTACATCCGAACTGCTGGCAGACGATGTGTGTGTTTTTTTTAACGGGTGCAGGAAGTCAGGATCTCATGTCAGGAGTTAACAAGTTTAACAAGCCCTTTGGACACTCAAGTTTTGCTTGTGAATAGCTGCATTTACATAAAGAGGAAATGAGCACACCAGAGGGGGTGCTCTGTATAGCTGATGGTAAATTTGTTACTGCACCAAAAGAACAGGTCTATTTCCGACAAACGAAGAAATAATGCTAAAGCATATCAATGTTTTCACAAGAAAGATTAGTGACTTCATTGGACCTTAAATTTACAGGATGCCCCCATTTTGGGGAGTCACTGGGTAAATTTTAGTCTTACGGAATTGGAGTCACTGGGTAAATTTTAGTCTTACGGAATTAAGCATTTTTCTTGCCAAAGCAACGATATTCTCACTGAATTTATTATTCTTACATGAACAGTGGAGTCCTGTATTTTTGTATAGGCTTTTTTTTTGTTTTTAGGTTTGCAGTCAAATTTTAACTTGACTTTGTGTGCTTAAAATGAGTGACTTTTGTGAGGGAAACGCATTTGCTTTGAATGAAAATTGGTGGAAAATTGTCTTGTAAATTGTTGAAAATGTTTTTTTCATCTTTGATGTCAGTTAGGCATCAACATTTGGAGCAGCAGAAATGATGAATTTGGTGCTCGAGTCTTTGTATTCATTATTGTTAACATGTGAAGGGCTCGGTCTTGTTTTAGGATTGTATGATGACTGATCATAACTGAATAAAAACATGAGAAAAGGGAACTTTTTGGAAATTTTGTCTGCAGATGTTGTAAAGTGTAGAAAGTTTACGTATTAAGGGAGGTTTCTCTGGCGTATGTAGTGTATTTTTTATGCGTTTTGTTGTTGCACGCAGAAGATGCATGTTTGATTTGCATGTGAAGAGAATTTTTATAGTTTCTCAGTCTTTTCGATGTGGCATTGAATTCTTCTTAGCTCAGTTGACCCTGGCAGGTAGTTTAGAAGCAGTGTGCCTCCTAAATTACTTAAATAGTGTTGATGGGGGCGTAAAGCTTCTACAATTACAATTATTGGTGATTTTCGTCCCTCTCGGTAGTTCATTAGTGACTTCTGTCTGGTTTTTCGTATGTGGGCTCCAAGATGCATAAGCAGCTCTTGTGTTTTTGAAGGGGACAAGACAATTTGGGTCGTCAGGAAAAAAGTGGTCATCTTAGACCGTTGGCCGTTAGAGTAGGTTCGACTGTGTTAGACAATTCTCTGCAAATATCAAATCCCAGGACACTCATTCCCTCAAGGCACTTTGATCACATCTTTTGTATGCATGGTGAAGAGGCCAATCATTATACCACAGACTTTTACTTTATTTTAGGAAAAGTTTTATGGCACTTTGAACACAAGTGGGTCTCATGTAAGTGCTGAGGATTACAGGTGTTACTAAAGAGTAACACACAAATGCAAGGAGGAGAGATAAGGACAGCAGATGTTTGATAGGATATGAACAAACCACATCAGAGCACTCCCATACCACACACAAGACTTCTACTCTACCATAGCTTTTAATATCGTGAGAAGAAAGGAGGCTCATACTTTTCTTTGATTGTTTGTTTGTGTAAAGAAAAGCACAATGATAGAGTTTATGGTCATCTAGTGCTAGGAAAAAGTAAAACAAACAGAAAAAACAAAGGGAAAGTAAAGAAGTAGGACCTACCAAAGGCACTCTCCAATCACACACACTTTTCACTGAAAGAATGAATAAAATAACCACACACAAGAACCACGTCTATATCACTTTATTCGACTTACTGGGTAGGTAATTCCATCGAAACACCAAAAGTGGCATGTACGGGTCAATTTTTAAGAAAACCTCCCTTTGTGCATCAAATCATGTCATAATGCAATAAAAAGGTCAAGTCAAGTATACATGTATCACAAAAAGGACTTGCAAGGAACTAAACACAACAAAGATTCCAGGCCGAGGCATGCTCCTATTCCTAAACATAGTGAGGAGCAGACATGGCATCAAACTTTTACTGTTAACCCTATCCGTACACACTGGGGTCATTTTATTTATACCCCTGGGGTTGTATTCTTCACATTTTAGAATACTTCTAGCACGAAGGTCTCTTTGAAAAGTATTTATCAAAAAATCATTTTGACAGACTGCTATGCAAAGCGTACGGATCGGATTAAGGAGTAAATTTCCTCTTTGGAAAGTGGTGACACAAGAGTTCCCCACGTCGTACGGATACGATAGTAAAACACGACGTACGGATAGAGTTAATGAAACACATGGGGCAAAAAAACAGGCATGAGTAAACAACCTTCGAACAATATGTGCCTTAGCCTTAATGGCCATCTTTTTTTTTCTATTATTATTATCATAAGTGTTTTATGCCTATTCGACACAATTTTGATCGCTTACCTAGACAGCTTTGACTCTGTCAGGATCAATCCTCGCCGAGAAGGATTCTAAGTTCCGACTCGGGTCTTCTGCGTGTGACGGCAAAGTGCCTAACCGCTACACCACAGAAGCTGGTACTGAATAGTCACAAGTGTGACACTCATCTTAAACTCGATATGTTACACGTGTCCTTACTGGGAACATGAGACTTAGACAGTTACTTCTCCAGTAACAAATCAGTAAGGAAAACCCAGGTATCGTTCATTCAGTTGCAAGCATTTGGTATCAAGCATACTTATAATCTTTTGTTTTATTCAACACTCTTTATCCATTAAGAGAATGGCCCTTTCATCACTTGTGTTAATTAAGAGGTGCTATCTTTGAAATAGGACAAAGAAAAGGGGTGGAGAGCCTTTAAAAATCCCCAAACAACCCAAGTTCAAGAACGCTCCACTGGACATTTGTACCAGGGCCATCCATATCATCGCTCTGTGTGATACAACCTGAACTAAAGAGGGCACCCACTGACGATGTGAGCCACCAACGGCAAGCAAAGTGTGAATTTTTTTTTTTTTAATGATAAGGTGTTGATATATAATAACAACAATTACATCTACACATCATTCCACTCCATAAACTTCAATAATTTTTTTTTTCCTTCCTTAAATTTTGAGCATACAGCATTTAAGACCCTTTGGTAGCCATACCTTATTTCATTTAAACAAATATGTGTGCTTTGTGCTCAAGGCCTCCCCATAGGCAGAACGAATACATGAATCAACAATTTGCTTTAACCTTTAGAGCCCTGACCTCCTGATGCTACCATGCCCGCCCCTCTGCCTGAGATCTTGGGTGATATATTACTACTATTCATGTGATCGTCAAAATCACATTCCATATTCCATTCATAGTAGTCCTCTTCATTTCTAGTATTCTAGTAGCCTATTTACTTTAGAAAGATCTTCAAAATAATCAATAATGTCCTGTGTAGTAAACAGTTTCCCACACGTGTTTTGTCCCAGGTTTGTTTGTTTGGTTAGTATAGGGTTTTACGGCGCTCACAACTGCATAAGGTCATATGAGCGCGCGGGACACACCTTATACTTTTTCGTTGGTAGGAAATTTTGAATTTTGCCCGGGTGGCGGCCGAAGCCTACTTTTATCGATTTAGACCACCAAGGGATCTTTAACGTGCGCAACTTGCACACGGGCCCTCCGAGATTTTTCGCCCTTGTCCGAGAAGGCTAGGTGTAGATCTTTCCTACCAGAAGATCAGGGGTGTGGCAGAAAGACAGCAGTTAGGAGGAGCCAAGGAGTAGCAGTAGAAAGGCTGCAGAAAGAGTCAGGAGCCCAGAGGAGGGGGCAAAGGAGGTGAGGGGGTGGGGGCAGAAAGTGGAAATGAAAGCAGACAACAGAACATTGTTAGAGATCAGGAAAGGATGTGAAAGGAGACAATTTTAGAGAAGAAAATTTTTTGGTCGCTACCCGGAATCGAACCCGGGACCTTTGAATGAGAGGCCAACACCTTAACCTCTACGCCACGAGAGCCCCTTGTCCCAGGTTTGGGGATATTATCATATGTCTCCCTCACCGCTGTACCAGTAGCTAGGCATACGGGCAGTTTTACGCGCAACCGGCTCAACAATGGGTGAAACAAAACAAGAAGCCAAAGCACACAAATACAATATGTGAGGCATGCTGACACAACGAGTCACTCCTCATATTTTGTGAATGGAGATATCGGTCGAACATTAACATATGGTCGAATTTGTTGATTTTCAACTGATGCCATTTTCTTCAATTTAACATGCTTTTTATCGTTTCATACTAAATAGATTGTACAAACTCAACCTAGACATTTGACATCTATATTCCCATTGGGTCAAAATCAAAATCTAAGAAATAACACATATTGTCAGCACACAAATACAATATCATCATGATTCACTGCCCAAAAACACTTCTGCCATAACTGCTTGTAAACAGTTAGAAGCACACCGGACGTACTTCTGTGCAGTGATATAAACTCCTAGAAAGACTCTTGTTTCTTTGAAAGACCCCATCATGCATATTGTCATCACAGCGTATGGTCACCAGCAAACACTCATTTTGACCCCTTCCCCGATCACATCACGTATATACATATTGCAATTTTTTTTTAATTTCCCAAGAATCATGATTATCTGAAGTCTGTATTCGTTAACAAAAATAGCAATAATAATAACATAGCATCAAGCAAAAAGCATTTGTGACTGATAGACTTGGTCATACGTCAATTTTCACAATGGTGTATTGTGCAGTCTTACACTTAGTAGTCAAAATTAGTGCTGGGCAGTCCGAATGTTCACAAACAGCCTTTATCAACTTCTTCGACCTTCGAGGGAAATAAAAATATGTAACCATAAATGCGAGTCAAATTCACAGCACTGTCATGACAGTACAATATATAAATTGTAGTGTACTAATAAGTTAACATTGAAGTTGTTGAAGAACATATAACTCCAGGATACGTGGAAGCACAATGCATGACACAGGCAGACTCGGAAGGTGCCGACACAGAGCAACCAGTCTTGTGAGACATTCCCGACAGGTGGGGGTTATGGAACAGTTACATAGGAGGTAAATAAAAAGAGGATTTAGCACACCAATTTGTAGATGTATCATAAAACATGGTCATAATATTTTTTTTTAATCAACACTGATAGGACAAATAGACCTTATCAAACAACCAACAAATATCTTTCTAATTTTGCATTCTGTATATCACTGACATTACAAGAGCTTACCCAGAATCAGGGTCAGGTCGTCTATGAGAAGCAACAAGCCACCTAACCATTACACCACAGATGCTGGTCCATCAACATTTCAAAACACACATAACCACAAAAATTGACGTAACTTTACTATGGCTCATTCAAAACCGGATATGCATTCTTTTGATATGAGTAGGGCAGTGCTACTAAAAGAGAAAATGTCGCTGTAGAACCTGCCATTTATTGCTTTACAGATGTGAAGATCTCTAATTTTTTATAAAACTTTGCAACTCTAGAATATCTGTGCATACAACATCAAGATATTATAAGTGAGACACTCCGAGTCTAAGCCCACATCATTCAGACGGAAAGTAAATACAGCTCATAGAACTTGTTCTTTAGCTCCAGAAAACAAACCCTGCTCCACTTTCTCTCTACTTTCATACATAAAAATACACGTACAAAAACATACACACATACACAGAGTAAAACGTTTTTGGCACACTTGGGGAACATTTTGATAACACACAATTATGGTCCTACCGTTAAGTACACATCTAACATATTGCAAGTGACACTTATTCTAAAAATCAGTAGCCGTACCCAGATGAAAATTTAGTGCCTGTTCATGTATTCAACTCATACTTGTTACTACATCTCCACAATAGTCAAAAATACAATTATTAAGAATATTTGTGCAGATAATTACAAAAAGTATTAAAACCATGGAAGACGTTTTCAAGAATTGTACTGCTGAACAATTATTCTGTTGATTCAACATTTAGCAGGAAAGTAAAATATTGGCTGCATTATACTCTTTTGAACGCTAATACCGGAATTAGAATACAACTGAAAATCATGACTTTTCTGAAAAAAATTAGATTTTTAGATTTTAGATGTGATACAGTTACTAGAATTTCTGCAACTCTGGAATGCTACGGCTACCCTGCGCCCTGCTTAAACTTGGGCACCATCTTATCACCATCAGTTCTCTCTGCCGTGTTGTAAAAGACATACTGTAACAAATGCCTTTCATACGAGCAATTTTCCCAATAAAATGAAGTCCAAAAAGTATACCCCCCAATTATACACGTGATACATATACAGCCAGCATTGGGCCCGACAACAGGGAAGAAATACTGAATTAGATTTTCGCAGATTAAATCAAGACATCATATTATTTGATGCTTGACTAGTACTTGATTTCAAGCAAGCTGAGCCAGCCCCCCCCCAGCATGTCAGTAATTCACCCCGTACCTAATGCACAACCTGCAAAACTGGGCTGACTTTGGAGTCAAAGTTTAACCCCAGTATTATACGCAAGATCATGTGATTATAAATATAAACGGTACCAAGAGGCTGCATTCCCAATAGGACATAGTTGCACATTGTTCTAGTTCTAGTGGCAAAAAATATGAGTTACTCCCTTTTGTTTTTTGTTTTTTTTAATTCTCTCTGTAAACCAGGGACAGAGAAATGCTTTTGCTTTTTTCTTTGAAATTTTTATTTTATTTGTCACAGCAATGACATGTCGAGGCTCATGGAGCCATGCGTGGGTAGAAGGGACAAGCATTCACCAACAACAGGATGTCAAAACAAGAAGCCCACCGTGTATAGACATGCCCTATGTTGAAGAAGTATCCTTTTTTTTAAAACAACAAACACTCCTGCATTAAAATAGAAACACATCTGATTCCGTGTTCGGAAAAAATTAGACAGATAGAGAGACAGACAAAAACAACAGTGGACTAGTGAAGAAGAAAACTCATCACTAGCAGGTGTGAAGGTACAGCAAAATTTTTAGTAGTAGTAGTATAAGGTTTTACGGCGCTCGCAACTGCTAAGGTCATATGAGCGCGCGAAACACAAAAATTTTGAAATGTTGGAAACATACAAACTATGCAGAGGTAACTATCTGTCAACAACATCCATCACCTCTGTAATATCAGTTCCAACAACTTTTTATTATTTCAGAGTCAGAGGGCAACTGCGACAAGGGAAGAACCAGCGAATAACTCTAGATTTTAGAAGCTGATTCGAGTAATAGCATAGTGCCACTTTAAAAAATATTGACATGGAACTATTTATGATGGTTTGCGGCTTGCCTTTTCAGAGCGATAGAGTTGTATCTGCACTAAATCTTTATAACGAATCAATATGTAAATTTGACACATTCCCAACCACGCACAGAGGGGCTGGCTCAGAAAAGTTCACATGAGACATCCATCAACACCTGGGTCCCAACCATGCATGTAATAAATTAAAATACAAATCCAGATACATATACATATACCACTAACCGAGGTAATGGGGGATACGATAGCACATGCTGCAATTAAACATATGACACCAGTAGCGATTAGTAAGAGTGCGGCTTCTGCCTTTGCATTGAAATATCCTCACCCCTCAGTTGTTTTTTTGCTTCACCACTTCTCTGTGCAATAAAAGTCATGACAACAAGCATCCTCCAAATTGCATTGGTCCACTTTCATCTATTCAAAAAACCCAACAATTTTTTCATTAAACAATATCAACATCATCACAAATAAGACATTTTTTTTTAAAGGAGAGACACCCACATGACTTTATTAACCTTGACAAACCACAATGGGAGCACAAAAACTTTGTCATGATCCAATCAACAAAGAAAAATACATGGGCACCATAAGATTACAGATGTACATTTGTAAAAGACAGCATACATAATAAATACACAAAATTATATAAATATCTTCATAGACACAATAAATATCTTGCCATTAATCTTATCTTTTTATAAGGGTGACTGCCAGGCCCCGGGACTCCTGGGGCTCCCAGGAAAATTTATAAAATCGTTGACAACCCCAGAATGCCCTGGGCAAATTTTTATTTCATTTTTTTCTCTCCCAAAACTGCCAATTCTTTTGGGCACGTCATAGTTTGAGTTTCCACTTCGGGTGACATGGTTTTTTTTACATACTCAATCTCATCAGCATAGTCTTGTGTCAAAGATTTTATGTCAAGTATTCATACAACTTGCACTATTTGAGTCAACTAGAAGTATACCATCGGTATGAAATCGAAAGTAGTGTGAAGTTCACACCTATAATGCAATCAATAGGCTCCTGTCCAAACAAAGAATTTGAGGGTACTTACATTAGTATTAGAAGCCTAGAGGCACGCCAGGTGCCTCACACATTTCTCATTGTCTTTTTCATGAGGTGAACCTTGTGATGTATAGAAAGATGGTAAGAGAGAACCTTTGTTCTAATGTCTGCATCCACTTGCGTTTATTTTTCTGCTTTTGACTCGAGATATTCTACGTCTAGAATCTAGAAATTGTTCTGAAATAGTACAGGTTTAACACCCTTAACAACACTATTAGGTCATGGTAATTTTAAAAACAGGACCTCCGAGTTTAACGTCCATCTCCAAAAGGACCTAGCCAAAAGGGAAATTCATGTAAAGCGCCTTTCTCTAAGATACAACATCGGACCGAGCTGAGGCCCGAGCCCCGACCTAACAATCTCACAATTATGAGTCCCATAGCTTAACCACTAGGCCATTGATGCCACCTAGAATCTAACTAACTAGGGCAACATATTTAATATTATATTAATATTGTGTTGATGTGGTCACGGTACAGCAAGTGTACTGTCGCTGTTGAACAGAGACTTGTTTTGGTTTTATCAGACCTAACTAGACTACAGAATTAGTTCAACACATGAACGTCATCAGACCAGAGTGATGGCAAAGGTAACCTCTTTTCAGAGAAAATGGTCTTCGAGCAACTGCTTCAACAAATGGCTAGGAAAGAACATCTCAGAACAGAGCTATGTGTATCATTTGAAAGGGAAAGAATAGGTCCACAAGGGGTAAAGAAGTTGAATTTCATCAATGGTTGTTGGTGGTCTCGTCATCCGAGCCAAGAGTGAGAGTCACAAGAAGGCTATGGAACTACACAACTCTCCAGCAAGAATACTTAAGTCGTCAGCATTTTCTTTTTTTGTTCTTCTGCTTCAACTTCCAGTCTGAGTTCCTCCAGTGCTGTCAGCAGCATTCTGTCAATCCCTGACAGTGAATAAGCACCATGTGTCCTTCTTGTGTCTAAAAAACCCATTTCTGTGTCAGTGTCCATGACAGAAACCCAGACTGCAGAAATTACAGCTAATGCTGCAGACACTATGAAAGCAGAGATTCTGTGACCTTGAAAATCAATCATATTGACCTACATGTCATTCAGAATACATTAATATTGTTTAAAGCGCATAGAGCTTGCTTTCGAGTGAGGACATGCACTATACAAATGCCATTTATTTATTATTATTATTAGAAGTGCAAGTGATGTGTGTGATATGTTTCGCACAATTTTTTTCCAATTCGGCAATTGCTCACCAAATGTCTCTTGGAAGAACCAGAAGGACAAGTGTAATTACATTGCGTCACATGGATTGACCCCTCACCTCAGTGGACTGCTCACAGAGAGACTGACAGCTTGCAACCACTACATTATTCTGTTTGACAAAAGCTTGTGCTACCTCATGACTAAAAAGCAGAGGGATGTTGACGTACACTTCTGGATGGGTGATCTGGTGAGTAGTTTTAACTAGATGAATTTTTTTTTCCCCTATTGACACAATCTAGATCATTTAGGGACAGGCTTTGACTACGCCTGTCAGGGCCAATCAGGGCTAAGAGAGATACATACAACCTCCCAGGAGAAAGAAATACTCAATAAAAATTCTCCCCACGTGTGTTTGACCTTGGGTCTCCTGTTTGTGATGGCAAAGCGCCCAATCGCTACATCACAGGCACTGATTCAGCTTAAATTACCTGTCATATCCACATAGGCCTAATATTTTTATTCATGTATATTTGATTGCTCATGTTTATCACTGTTTTTGTGTACTAACTCGCATAATGTTAACATCATACTTACAATATCTATGATGCAATTATTCTATTTGAATCTGGTGTTCTCAGCTCAGTTTTTTCCTTTAATATTGTAAATGTATTAAATGTAGGTAAACTTGGTTTCCAGTTCTAATGAAAGCTCTAGGTGAATAGTGCAGAAGATAGTGTGGATGTTGGAAGAGTCGGTCACATCACTAGTTTTGTGTGAAAATGATTATAAATAATTCACCGTGTCCTTATTCTTTGTCGGCCGGTCTTCCTCACAGGTGGTGATATGGTACCTGACCTCATGATTCATGGGTCATGCAACTGCGAAGCAGATTATGGAGAGACTTCTAGAGTGATTGCAGGGTGTTGAATGTAGTACCATCCGCCTGCCCTTCATGGATGCCCTAAATGTTAATAAGAAAGCGCTGCGACTGCTTTCGCAATGTTTGCAACTAGATCAGTATTGCAAGAATGATGTATATTCACAGTAGACTTTGTCAGACATGAATTCCTGATACCACAAAAGGATTTCAAATTCCAGGGTTTTTTACCCCCTCTTTATTCTATGTAATGCAAATTCCCTTAACACAAAAAATTAAACTACTCTCTAGTTCTGTGAAGTTCTTTCTTTGCGGGTTTCACTGTATTTGGTTATTGTACCACTCATGTTTTAGTCAATTTATTAGCCAGTGAATACCCATGGTTGTTTGTTTTAATATGTTTGGGGGTTTTTTAATACAATTTTTTTTTCAGGCATCTCACCAGGAACGCATCATAGACCTGGGAACTGGCAGTCTGCACACAGTTCACAATGCCTTGAAGGAAATACTATTGGTGGCCTGACCATGATGACAGCCACAACAGTTACAGTCAAACCCAGAGCAAATATTTACCTTAGATTTAAGGCAAATCGACTATTGAGGTCAATGGCAGTCCAAAAAGACCATCCTTCAAACAAGGCACTAATGGGGCCGAGGTTGGAGGCTTGCTCATTTGTGTATGCATTCATCAACGAATTGCCGAGAGTGTCATCTCTGAAGTACTCATAGGTGCAGAATCTGGACTGGGCCATTCCAGCAAATGTTGCTCTGGAGGAGTGTAAGTTTTTCTTTTTACAATTTTTTAACCAGTTAAAACATCAACTCAATTACCCACATTTTATTTTCAGTCGTCTTATATATTTAATTTTTTAAAAGATTTTAGTGCCCAGTCATTTTCAAGTGAGAGTACATTGCCACTTTGTTTTGGAGTATGGCAGATCTGAGATCAAAGGAAATTTGAACTGTTAATGCACCTTTCTAATTAAATATCAATAGAAGGTTATTAATTTTATGTTTTGCAAATGGACAACAAGTCCACTTCCACTTATTACCCCAGTGATTGCAAGATACAGGGTGTCAATGTTTTGCTTCAAGATGGCTTGCATTGCATATTTGAAAGCATTTAGTGATTAGTAAATTATTCCTTTTTGGTTATACTGATTGTTGATTTCTTTCCACTGTCAGCAAGCCAACCCTACTTTCATGGATCCTGGATAGGAGGGAGGAGCAGCTATGGCAATGTACCACTTGCATAATACCTATTTTCCAACCAAGTAACCAAGCAAGTTGATTTCTTTCCTTCTACAATTGATTGTCTAAGTTCACTGTATATCGGGTTAAATTGCTTTCACAATGGCTCATGGGAGCTGGTATTTTTTCACAGCTGTTAAAAAGCTGGAGGTTACATTGGACCATCTGGTCAACTGCAGAACACGGAGACAAATTCCTCGAGGAGTTTAGGGGTGTTCAGTAGTTGTCAAGAGGGAGCATGTTGTGTGACTTCAAACACAGAGAGACTGGACACCTTCTGGTCTTCCCTTGGGAAAGACTTCCTTGCTCCCTCGAGTGATTTTTCATTGGTTCTCTGCCTGTCACATGGACAAGCCGAGGTGGAAAATGGGTTCAGCATAAACCAACAGCTGACCTGTGTCAACCAAAGGGAGTCCGGCGGACTAGCTTGCAGAGTCGTTGAGGACTACACCAGATCTGTTGGTGGCCTGGAGAAGGTAGTGATCGATGGGAAGATGGATTGCTGCAACTTCCAATGCACGAGCAAGGTGTGTTGGTGGAATTTTAGAGCCTAGTGATTTCCTTCATTTTTTTTTTCATCATTGCCATCCTATTTCCTTGTAAAACAGTTTTTTGTGAAGAGGTTCTTTCCAAAATTTAGAATTCAAAGTATAAATCCCATTTTTCTGGAAACAACTCTTATGTTCAGTCTCACTCTGTACTCTGGCATTGAAGATGTGATGTCTATGTACGATTTTGTTTGTCCTTTCTTTTTTCCAAAATCTCAAGATCAGAAAACTAAAGATGAAAGGAAGGAAGAGAAAGAGGAAAACGGCCCATCTTGAAATAGATTTTAATGTTAAGGAAACCAGAGACAACCTGGAAAAGACTGTGGAACAGAAAGAAGACAGAGTTTCCAGGACTGACAACCTGAACCTGTCCCATGATAGCCACGGACTCTGCAGAAAGATCAAAGTGCTAAAACAGCAACTGCAAGTCGGCTCGATCTCCTCGTCTCTGAGGTAGCAGCAAACCATGTGCACAGTGGGGGTTTTTTTGTTTGTTTTTTAGTAAAGGGTTTTACGGCGCTCGCAACAGCATAAGGTCATATGAGCACAGTGTTGTATACATTTGTAAATAAGGTAAGTAAAAAGCTTTTGTTAAATGCTTCACGCGCTGTGATGATCGGATGGGTGTTGCGATTTACGCCCCTGGAAAATCTTTCTCTTTTTGCCACATTGGCAGTCACCCTGACACTGTTATCTCCATAACTTAAATATGATCAATGAAAAGTCTAACAATAAATCCCTTTATTAGAAACAGAAATGCCCATGACGCTTAATAAACACTAGTTTTCAATATTAACTCTCCACTGAAGAAAAAAAAAAATCCCTTCCACAATTTTCACATATCATTAATTTATATTTTATGTGAGGTGTGAGGAGACATCTGAATAAAATCTCCCATTTACAACTCTTCTTTTCTCTCACACGTTAGCCTACTTCAGGACTAAGAGTCAGTCAGTCACCAAAATGACTTTATTCTTCTACTTCTCATTACAAAAGAGCTGTGTTGGCTACATTTATCAGCTCACTTTTGAATGGACATTTGTACCATCTGTAAAGCCTATCTGTTTTATTACCATGAGACTATCAATAACCAATCTTCCACCCTCCCCCGTGAATGAAAGGACACACTGACCAAAATATCAAATAATCAAATGACATTATACTGGAAGGCTAGCCATGAACTATTCACAAGTTCTCAATGATTTAGTGAAGTCAGTCATGGCACACACGCCGCTCATCCAGGGAGATAAAACTTGACAGCACCGCTCAGCGCGTAACAACCATAACGGATTATATTCGCTGTACATTTAAGAGAATAAATTAAAATTATGAAACAGGTGTACAGTCAGACCTGCCCTGACGACTACCTGTTCAAGGAAATCACCTGCACAAACAACCACTTACCAATCTCCCCTCCCCCCCTTGTGTTTTTTCGACATTATAATGAATTTGTCCATTAAGACCACCTGTCTAAGAAGATCATTAGTTTCATTGACAGTAGGTGGTTGTCTTGGACAGGTGCAACTGTACCGAGTTGAAAATTTATCATGTGAAGGAGCCAACTCATTACAACACCACAATAACAAAACCATTAAGAGACAAACAGTTACTATCACAGTCATGCAAAAACTTATATGAATTGTCAGTCTGGCAAAATATCCTCAAAACAGATATTTACATGCCTGACTTGTGGCACAGCTCATTTGTACCTCAATTCTCAATACAGTATAGTAGTGCATACTTTAAAGCTCAGAATTACTGAAACAATTATCAAAAGTGGACTCTCCATGGCGTATCCAATTCTCTCTGATATTGTAAACAATAGAAACAAGAGACATCCACAGCTGACAGTGTTTGCAAGGGCAACCATAGAGGTGTATCCTTGGTAATTGAGTTGAGTTATGTACCAATCTGAAGTATTTTTCATGAATTGGAGGAGTCCTTGAGGAGTAGACGACGAAAAATGCATCCACACCAAATTTGGAAGCACTACAAGAAAGGCTCTGGCTACCATATAAATACATTGCCACGCTTCAATGGAACTCTAAATTGCAACAAATAGTATTTTGAAAGCTTTTTTAAAAGGTGTAAAAACAATAGACTAATTTTCCTTTCGAGTCTAAAGAGTTTTTACTTTATCATTTTCCTGTTTAATCAGAACATTAAGTGCCACAGACTTTTTAAAAAGTCATAAAATAGTACATCTGCTCAGACTGACTTCTAGGTAGTTCAATCTCCTGATCTAACTGCTGACGACTTACAGCTTTGTTTGCATAGGCCACAAAGATGTCATACCAAGCATAACACAGTTGGTGTGAGCCTTAAAACATGTACCAGCATTCATTTTTGACATAACATTACATGGTTTGAGACTCATACTAACAATATAATAATCATAATACATATCCTTCTTTCTCAGATAAATATTATACATGGTTGGTCTGATCCTCAAAACAAATATCTGCACT
Source organism: Aplysia californica (assembly GCF_000002075.1). Lineage (NCBI taxonomy): Eukaryota > Metazoa > Mollusca > Gastropoda > Aplysiida > Aplysiidae > Aplysia > Aplysia californica. The sequence goes on along the minus strand of NW_004797723.1, from coordinate 166,220 downwards.
CACTTTTGAGATAATAGTTACGTATGGTTTGAGACTCACACTAACAATATAATAATCATAATGCATGTCTTTCTTTTTCATTTATAAATATCATACACGGTTGGTGGGAGCCTCAAAAAACGTATCTCCATTCATTTTCAAATGAAGTTACATGCTTTCAGACTCACACAAACAATATAGTAATAAATAGAATACATCTATCTCTCTCTCATATATAAATATTATGTACACTTGTGCTTGTCTTGCATCAAAGCAACAAGCATTGTGACCTTTGTGGTATCACCCACGACCAGATGTCGGACCGATGACTGCTACAACACTGGCCCCTCCAGGGACCACGACGACACATGACCACACCCATCACCGCCACTGGGGCGCGCCGCTACGCTTTGACCTTCGCACTCTCCATGACGTTGAGGTAGTTAACCTGGAGGGGTTTGAAGTCGGATAGTGCCTGCCTGGCATCTCTTAGCTGAAACCATTTTCTTCGCCGATCTAAGGAAAAAGAGATAAAAAAGAGAAGCCCGTTTTGAATTAATGACAAAAGAGAAACTTGTTTTAAGATAATGGCAATTCACCATCTATCCTAACTTGTACCTATTAAGCTAGCTGTTATGGAGTTGAATCAACAAGATAGTGTCCATATTTTACAAGGAAAAAAAATTAGTTTAGTGTTAGTAAGAGTTTTACGGCACTTGCAACACTATAAGGTCATATAAGTGCCGAAGATTAGAGGCGTTACAAGAAAGTAACAAACACAAAAAAGAAGGAGGGAAGATCAGGACGATAGAAGTTTGATAGGAAAGAAGAAGCAAACCACACCAGAGCACCCTCCAACCACCCACTAGTAAAAGTTTTAAGACACTTGCAACAAATATAGGTAATATAAGTGCCAAAGATTAAAGTAATATAAAAAGAAAAAAAAAGAGGAGAAATATGGACCATAGATGTTTGATTGGAAAGAAGGCGCAAACCACATCACAGAACACGCCAACCGTCTAAGACAGTGGGAGTGGGGGGTG
>NW_004797723.1:161075-162304 GCF_000002075.1 Aplysia californica | reverse complement strand
CCCTGTAGACGCACACGTATCATTCAATGCCAGGGGGTTTACGCCACCTGTTGCTGTCCCCTGAATGTTCACACAGCACCCCATGAACTGACCGGGTGTTTAAAAAAAAAAGGGGGGGGGGGTAATAGTTTTCATCTTAATTAGAGAGTGTTACAGCACGTACAACATAAATATTATCTTGCTTTAGCACCGAAGATTACAGATGTTTATTTTTAGTAAGAGTTTAGTTTTAGTTTTAGTTTTTAGTAAGAGTTTTTACAGCACTTGCAACACAATAAGGTCATATAAGTGCTGAGGAATAGATGTGTTACTAGAGAGTCATCAGATCTGCGACAGACATCGGCGATCATGATTTTCCATTCATTCCTTTGTTACTAGAGAGTAACATACACAAACAGGAGGAAAGATACGGAAAATAGATGTTTGACAAGAAAGAAGGAGCAAAGCACACCAGAGCACCCACCAACCACCCAATGTACGAGTTTTATGGCACTTGCAATACATTAAGGTCATACAAGTGTCAAAGATAAGAGATGTTACAAGAGAGTAACAGACACAAAAAAGAAGGAGGAGAGATAACGACAATGGATGTTTGATAGGGAAAAAAGGAGCAAACCACCAGCCAGTTACATGCATAGAAAAGAAGGAGAGATAAGGACGATAAATCTTTCGATAGAAAAGAAGGAGAAAACCACACCAGCGCGCCTTGAGCAGCGCTTGCCAACCTTGTTACAGCCAGCTACCCACTTCAGCCACCTTCAACTTTTAGACGCCAACATTTTCGATCCGCCAACCTACATGCATTTTCCAACGTGGCATTAACAATATCTGCAACTACCAGGGTGATCACCACCACCATCATCATCATCATCCAGTGCCAGATCTGAGACAGACATCGGCGATCATGGTTCTCCATGCATTTCTTTGCTCCGATGTTCTTAAAAATCTACGTTTTCCTGATTTTTCACTGTTACCCATTTGTTTAGGTTCCCTAAGTATGTTGCTCTGGGCCTACTCCTGCCTCGTTTGCCTTCAACTTTACCAGTGAGAGCTAGATGTTCAAGGCCCTTATGTCTATTCAGGTGTCCCAAAAACTGCACTTGTCGTTTCCTGATTGTTTTTAACAGTGAGCGTCGCACGTGTACTTTACCAAGCACTACCTGATTTGATTTCTTTTCCTTCCACGATACTCTTAGCAGTCTCCTAAGAAACCACATTTCCGTTGCTTC
>NW_004797723.1:157971-159224 GCF_000002075.1 Aplysia californica | reverse complement strand
GAAGCAGGCTTAGTACTGTTGGACTTCTCTGTTGATATCCACCCTTTTATGACCTTATGCAGTTGCGAGCTCCGTACAACCTTACTAAAACGCACCACCCGCTCTGTAACTTGAGAGACTATCAACATTTGAGAAGACATCAAGCCATGCCATTGAATTATTTAAGCTAAATAGCAACACACCAACATGGTGACGGCCATTTACTTATATAATTAGATGGTGGGGTGGTTTAGGGGAGAGGGGGGGAGGGAGGGGTAAGACAGAAACAACAGAGAAATTATACAGGAAAAGGATCTGCCGATACCGCTCTAAAACCATCCTTGTATTTTCATTGGGGTTTTGGGGTTGCTTTTTTTTTACAGTTGTTCTTTTCTTTCCATTTGTTAAAGCAACAAGAAAGACCAAAAAAAAGGAAAAAAAAAGAAAAAGAAAACATGATCGTGAATGTAAAACTGAAAAGTTACATTGAAATTGAAAACTTCACCTACGCTGAAGAGACCTGTACTTCCTTTTGCTTGTTTGAGTAAAAACACATGAACATTGATACAATATTAATGGTCACTTTGTATTTGCAACACCAAAAAAAAGTTAGAAGAAAATACGAGGGAAAAAAGGGAGAGAGAAATGGCGCGCTCTAACTGATCACCCGCAAACAAATAGTCTGTAAGATAAACAGAAAAAGGAATGAAAAGGGGGGAAAAGCGCAGATTGCACAACAGCTTGAAAAGGACGTGTCCTATTTACGTCGATTTCAACCTTTTGACAGGACCGTTTTATTGATAATAATCGTTTTAGGTATCGGTAAGATGAACTGCAACAGCTCCTTTAAATCGATTTTCCTTTTAAATTTAACTAAAACAATATAATAAAAGGGCTGCAGCGTCTTTATCGTTCTTGTGATGGAAATAGAGACAGCCATTATAGTCTCCTTAGCGGTTAGAGTTTTTTTTTTATTATTGCTTTGATGTTGTTGTTGTTTTGTTTTCTTTGTTGTTGGTGTTGTTTTGTTTTGTTTTTTTGCTTGGTTGGTTGTTTGTTTGTTGTTGGGTTTTTTAGGGGGGGTGGGGGTGGGATACAATTTCTTTTTGGGGCTAATTATAGAAAAACACGCCGACTAGTTCCTGTGAGAGAAAAAATAGAGTCAGGGATGGATCGATCTCTCTCTCACTCTCACTCTCTCTCACTCTTTTTCTCTCTCTCCCTTCCCCATTTCTCTCTCTTTCTTTTTCTCTCTCATATCTTCCTTTCCCCCT
>NW_004797723.1:154191-155565 GCF_000002075.1 Aplysia californica | reverse complement strand
ACAGACAGACAGACAGACAGACAGACAGACAGACAGACAGACAGACAGACAGACAAAAAGCATGACCTACCAATAGCATCTTCCAACCACCCATGGTTGAAAAAGGCGAGGAGAAGGAACTACCAGCAGGAGAAGAAAATGAAATGGTGAAATGGTGTAGGTTTAACGGCCCTATCAACGCTATTAAGCTATTTAAAATCCATCTTCTAAAGGATGGAGCCAAAATGGGAAATTCGTGTAAAGAGCCTTTCCCAAGTACACAACGTCAGACCGAGCAGGAGAAAGAAACAAGTGGAGGCATTGTCGTTGAGATGGGTGTTACAAGTCACTATACGCTACAATATCAGCCATACTTCGGCTTGGGTAAGGAGAAAAATAGGAATAAAAACGACATAAATACGAAAAACGAATTATCCAACAGACCCCCTTGTTCAATGTTCGACCGAAAACTAAGAGAACAGTAATTAAAAAGACATGATATTATTATACCGGTCATTTAGAGCTAAGAAAAAGCAAGGTAGACAATGGAAAGAAGAGGGGAAGTTAAGAAGTAAGACCTACCAAGTCTATTAGTTTTAGTAAGAGTTTTACGCTATTTGCAACACAAGCAGGTCATATAAGTGCCGAAAATGAGAGGCGTTACAAGAAGTGACAGACAGAAAGAGGGAAGTAAATAAGCATGACCTACCAATAATATCTTGCTTGTTTGAGTAAAGAGGAGCACATCGACCCAACAATGGCCATTTGGTGCTTTGAAAAGATGAGACAGACAGACAGACAAAAACAACAGAGTGGAAGTAAAAGAGTAAGATCTACCAGCGGCGCCCTCCAACTTCCTGCAATTGTATCTTCCGATCACCATGGTCGAAAAAGCAAGGAAAATTAAGGGATTACAAGCAGAGAAGGAAATGAGTGAAGGCATTGCCTTAGGGGTGGGTGTAACAAGTCACTATAGTTTAGTTTTAGTAAGTGTTTTAAGGCACTTGCAACACAATAAGTTCATTAAAGTGCCGAAGATTAGAGGTGTTACAAGAGAGTAACAAACATAAAAAAAAGAAGAAAGGGAGATAATGAAGATGGATGTTTGAAAGGAAAGAGGGAACAAACCACACCAGAGCACTCGCAAACCACCCACCAAGTCATTATAATAGCAGCGATACTTCGTTATAGATCAGGAGGGAAAAAGAATTAAAGCAACGATAACAATTGCAACAATACAAACACGAAGGACAAGTATCAAATATGAATAAGGAAAGCATTCAACACTGTGACAACCGACCCCTTGTTCGTAGTGCTACCGAAGTTTAACTTGACAGGAAAGCAAAGGCATAGTATACATAATAATATTCATTCCCCCCCCCCTCTCTCTCTCTC
>NW_004797723.1:152135-153539 GCF_000002075.1 Aplysia californica | reverse complement strand
CCCCCACCCCCTCTCTCCCCCCGATACACTTACACACAAGTGCACTCTTCACAACATTGCACTTCGAGTTCCGATACTATTTTGTTGCACTCTAAGGCACCGAGCAGTCTATGAGAATGTTTTTTTGGGTCAAAACAGGGGCGGCCACTTTGTCTACGTGATCTCCTGTGGACCAACAACGGTGCGAATCCCTCGAGAATTCTCAGATTAGATTTAGTACGAGTTTTCCGGCACTTGCAACACAAACAGATCACGTTATTATAAGTGCCGGAGGCCATGGGTATTACTGGGGAGTTTCTTCAGTTTTAGTAGAGGTTTTACGGCGCTCGCAACTGCATCAAGGTCATATGAGCGCCAGAAGATTAGAGGTGTTACAAGAGAGTAACAAATATAATAAAAGAAGGGGAGATAAGGACGATAGATGTTTCATGGGAAAGAAGAAGTAAACCACACCAGAGCACCCGCCAACCACCCACAGGGGAGTTTCTTACAAAGAAAACGAAGGGGAGCTAAAGACAATAGATGCGTTATTGGAAAGAAGGAGAGAACCATACCGGAACACCCACGATTACACGCGGTCTAAGTTTTAGTAAGAATTGTTCAGTTCTTGCAACACAAACAGACCGTAATAATAATATTATTAAAGGTGCTGGAGATCAGAGGTATTACAGGAGAGTAACTTACCAAGAAAAAGAAGGAGAAATGAAGACGACAGATGTTTGGTAGGAAAGAAAAAGCGAACCACACCAGAGCACCCGCCAACCACCGATCAGAATTTTAAAGCAGCCGAACCTGCTCTAAAGACCACCTGCCTATAAAGACACTCACCCGTACCGGTACAAACCATCACTTCTAATCCCCTTCCCACCACCCCTTTTTTTTTGGGGGGGGGGGTTGTTTTGTTTTGTTTTTGGGGGTTGGGTTTTTTTTCTTTCTTTTTTTTACATTATAATTATAATAATGACACTGTCCACGACGCACACGGGGATAAGACAACCACTTTTTTCTTCAACGGGTCGCCGTCTAGAGCAGCTTCGACTGTACATCCTCCTGCCTATTAAACAGATGTGCAACACCAATGTACACGTAATAAACCTAGCTAGCTTTGAGTAAAGAGAGGCACATCGGCACAAAACCGTCATTCAGTGCAGGGCGAAAAAAGTAAGACAAATCGAAACGATCCTCGGACCAACAAAAAAAAACCCCCAAGAAGTAGGGCACATAAGAGGCGTCCTCCAAACACCCGCTACCAAACCGCATAACCATCCGTCCACCAACACACGCAAAATAAAACGTTTATCTGACTCCTTATCGAGCTCTGTATCTTTGTCTCCATCAATAAAGGATCTATCCATCCATCCACTCATCCACCAATTCACCCGTCCATTTCAAATATAAATTTAT
>NW_004797723.1:148746-150167 GCF_000002075.1 Aplysia californica | reverse complement strand
CTAAGAAGGCTGGGGTAATCGGTATGCCTTCTTTATGACATCACGATCTCATTGATCTTTCGATGTTCAATATCAGCTTAAAAAGGCTTGCGTGAAGACTGTTGTTTTGGTCCGAAATGTAAACATCTCGACGAACAAGCATGAGAACGGTTACATTTCGCCATGAACGTTAAAACAGTCTAGCACGCAAATAGCGAACACGAACATAGCAAACATATTTTGAGGTCTAGAATACACGTCATGTATTCTTTGTATTTAAAACACATACATATAGAGAAAAGATTTCCGCAACTCGTCGATTTCGTTATGTGCGCGATAGACTATTCTGAAAACGTCGACAAGAAAAATTAAAAAAGGAACAGACCAGACAACGGTACACAATAGCTGTCTGCCAAATGACTTTCAAGCTGCCGTGGCCCATCCCTTAGTTGTTTACGAGTATTTGTTTACGCTACTTAGAATCCGGGTTAACTAAGCCCAAACAGGAAGGTTCAGGCATCGGTTCGCCTGGTTACAAACACACCAACTCCAAAAAAAAACACAAAAAAAAAAACAACAACAACAAACAAACAGAAAGAGGAGCAAATCCCTCTCCTTTTGGAATAACACACAACAACATTAACTTACGCTTAGAAGTCCATGGGTTATATCTAAATCTACTTAAACGCAATGTTGTTAACCTGTTCTTCCCTCATTTCTTTCACCTTAAAACCAAATAAAGCGAACTGTCATGAAAAAAACCACGATTCCCTCCACCCTTCCCCTCCGCGTTGAAAACCGAATACCCTCATACACGAGCTATAAAAAAAAGTGTGGACAGCGATAATGGGAGCTCATTAAGGACACGAGGGTAATAGATATACCTTGGACTTAGCATCAAGATCCCATCGATATTTCAATGACCTATATCACCTTGAAAAAGCGTACGTGAGAAGTTTAGTTTCGGTCCAATACATAAACGACACAACAAGCCAGCACGAAAACAGTCACACTTCACCACCAACAAACTTTATGAAGATGCCGAAAACGAAAAGGCAAAGCAAACCAAAATACGCACCAACTAATTTAACCAAAATAATTTCAACCTGCCCCAACATCTCGGTGTTGACGCAACTTGCCCAAACATATTTGCTTTAACCTAACATGGCTAATGGCCCCTGCTAACCCTACTAAAGTGTATATACACTGGACCTCGTGTCTTTTCTTTCTCAAATTCGACCTACGCATCCATTGGGGTCTGTCGCATTCGGTGCACAACAAGCTCCCAGTAGCCACGATTTTCATCAAATGCATCCGATTGTGACCCCAAAAAATCAAACTTGTTTGAATTTTTTTAGGAATTCGATAAAATTGAGTCAAAATGGCACTTTTCTCTCTCTCTCTCTCTCTCTCTCTCTCTCTCTCTCTCTCTCTCTCTCTCT
>NW_004797723.1:145594-146769 GCF_000002075.1 Aplysia californica | reverse complement strand
CAAACACACACACGTACAAATACACACACACACACACATCTACAGGCAAACACGAAGACACACACACAAACACCCACAGGCAAAAAAAAACCAACACACACACACACACACACACACGCACACACACACGCACACACACACGCACACATTACTCACCTAGACTTCGAGCCTCCGTCCAGTCGTCATGTAGTTGCTCCACATAGAAGGCATACACCCATGTTCTTGTGCGCTTCTCAGAGTTCTGTCAGCGAAACAAAACAAGAAAACTGATTCAAAACATAATCTTGGTTTTTTTTATAGTTTACAAAAACTGGAGGAGATCTGCATTGCCATCTGAAAAACTCGCAGCATCACAAGATATCTCACGTTATTTGTTAAATGTTCGGTGTTATCTCAGGATATATCAGGTTATCTCAGGATACCTCATGATATCTCACAGTATCTCACGTTATTTGTTAAATGATAACTACCGTTCGTTTTAGTAAACGTTTTACGGCTCTTGCAACACAATAAGGTCACAGTATGAGTGCCTAAGAGTTGAGGTTTACAAGAAAGCAACAAGCATAAAAAGGAGGAGTAATACGGAGCTGGGAAAGAAGGAGAATATGACTTCGATTTATATGGCACCGTGCTGCAAAGCGCAGTTTCAATAAGAAGAAAAAAAACCTGGTAAGTAAACGCAACCCCCCCCCCCACACACACACACCTCTTTATACCGGTCCTTAAATTAAATTTTAAAATTCTTAAAATCCCACATGACGCCACGAGGGCCCATATGTCGCCCCGCCCCAAAGAAAGTGGGGACAAAACGAGCGTACTACATTAATTAGGTTCTGAATGGGGGGCTAAATTTTACTCTTACCAAAATCCCAAATCGAAAGCTATATTGCCATAAATCGATACCGAAATCATTTCCCTTTTTTTACACCCTTAACCGTGAGTCTCAATAAATCCATTTGAGGAATTCTAATGGTTAAAACACAGGGAAGTACTCTCTCTTTATTTAAGTGCCATCTTTAGTTTACTTGGGGGTGGGGGGGGGTGTTGTTGTAAACGATTATGTATGTGTGTACATGTGTGTATGTATGTGTGAGTGTGCGGGTGAGTGTGCGGGTGCGTGTATGTATGTGTGTCTGCACATGTGTGTATGTATGTGCGTGTCTTTGTGTGTGTGT
>NW_004797723.1:140434-141738 GCF_000002075.1 Aplysia californica | reverse complement strand
AGGAGGACATGCACTGTGGTCAATTGACTACGATTTTGGGGCTATAAAAAATATGAAGCATAATTTCGTTAATCGTAAAAACGTTTCAATACTTTTTTTCAATACACTTTTTTAAAAGGCAAGGTGACAGCATGCATACTATGAAATATGACAATTCGTGTTTCCAATGTGTCTAAAATTTTTCGAAATGTGTCCGCTTCATTTGTTTGTCTGTTTGAGGAAAAAGAAGCAAGTATACATAATAATGGTCATTCAGTGCTGGAAAAAGGTAAGACATACAGACAGAAACAACAGAAACAAAGTAAAGAAGTAGGATCTACCCGTGGCGCCCTCCAACCACCCGCGTGCCCGCTTCGTCCTTAGAGATTTAAGAGGCCTGGGGCAAAACAGACGGTGTGTGTGTGGGGGGGGTGTCCCGATTTACAGTCCATTTCCATTAGGACAGAGCGATCAAAACTCGTTGTTTAAACCAGGGTCACCCGCACGGCAGTTCAACATGACACAAACTGAGCTAACCGGGCGTTCGAGAAAAATACCCCCAAAAACAAAAGAAAACAAAGCATAAATGAAAACGAAAACATAAAACAAAAAAACGTAATCATTAACAAAACAACTCGCTGCGCAGAAATCGATACCTGCCACCGGACAGTTAAAACTGCGGAGTCGTTATTCCTAACCTGGTTTTACCTCATGTGTACCCATATATCTCGATAAGACCCCGTGCACACTCAGAAAATTTCCACTCGTCGCACGGTTGCGAGTTAGCAAATGAGGCGATTTTCGTCCTCTCTTAACTATTGCAAATCCAAAACCTATTCCTTTCTTTGTCGCAGCAAGTTAAGTTTAAAATACTACATGTGAACGTTAGCTTTTTCAGCACTATAAAAGATAAGTTCCAAGCTACAAGTATGTCTGTATTTTGGCCACCAACTTTTAAGAAAAGTATAAAAATAAGGCATGAGGATACAGTTGTAGCAGATATTTCTGACTGCTGAGGATTTAACGTCCCTATAAACACTAATAGGTTATTTAAGAGAAGGGACCTCCGAGTTTAACTTCCATCACCGAAAAGACAGAGTCAAATCAGGAAATAATGTGTGAGCTTGTCTTTCCCAGAGGCTCGAACCCCAGATCCCGTAGTGGGGGCTCTCGTGGCCCAGAGGTTAAGGTGTTCGACTCTCATTCAAATGTCCCGTGTCCGAATCCCGGTAACGACCGAAAAATTCTCTTCTCTAAAATTGTCTCCTTTCACCTCCCTTCCTGCTCTCTAGCAATGTTCTATCGCCTGCTTTCGTCTCCACTTC
>NW_004797723.1:136317-138122 GCF_000002075.1 Aplysia californica | reverse complement strand
GGGGGGGTTCCTTCCATGTCACGCCCACGCATTGGCGCTGGTTTCATGTGGCAATCGTGGAAGACATATCATTCGCCCTAAACGCGGGACACTTTGGGTCTGGTCATAATTCTGTCACGGAGTCATGGCGGGGTCGAGCTACACGGGTTGGCATTCGTTTTTTTCCAAAATGTTTTACAACCCCATCCACAAAAGTTAGGAGATTGCTGGTTGCTTCCACCCTGCCTGTCAGGGCCAACACAGGCTGAGAGGGATACAACGTCCAAACAAACAGAGAACGTCCAAACAGAGATAATGGAATGGAAAAACAAAACCTTCCCATATGAAAATGGAACTCGCGTCTTCTACGTGCAATGTCAAAGCGCTTAATCGCTTCCCCACAGACGCTGGTATATCGGAGCTGGTGCCACCAACATGTCGTTACAATGTGAAATGGTATCGGTTTAAAGCCCCCTACCAACACTATTAGGTTATTTAAGAGGCGGGACCTCCGAATTTAACGTCCATCTCCGAAAGGTGAAATTCAAATAGTATCGGTTCAGTGCCCCTATCAACATTATTAGGTTATTTAAGAGGTGGGACTTCCGAAACCGAAATTAACGCCCATCTCCGAAAAGAACCACCAGCCAAACAGGAAATTTGTGTAAAGTGCCCTTCCCAAGACACAACGTCGGACCGAGCTGAGGCTCGAATGACAGAACCTGCAATCTCAAGATAACTGGTCTGGTCGTCTAACCAGCAGTCGTGGGACAGATAATACGATGCCCTCAAAGCAAGACATTTCGAATCGAGTTATAATTCTGTCGTGGAGTCATAGCAAGGTCAGCTACAGAAGGTTGGCATTTTACAGGGCATTCTGAACAATACAAATTGTATGAGGAGATGACAGTGCCAGAATACTCATTACTAATTGTGTCATGACACGGGGAAATCAGGCGCACGTCAGTTCAGGGACGTACGTAGTTATGGGTATCATCTTTAAGCTTATTTATTTGTCTTGGGGAGCGGGGGGGGGGTGATAAAACACCCGTTTTGTCCCTAATAGAAATTTACGTTTGAAGGAGGTGGGGATCGCCTGGTGTCAGAAGTAAAATTAGTGAGAAAATGGCCGTTAAAGTCTGATGACTTCCAAAGCTCGAGTGTTCACGAAAACTGCAGTTTATTTGTTTGGTGCCTTTCATCGACTTTCTTTTTCCGGTAAAATCCATACAGAAAATTCTTCTTTCGTGGACATAAAAGACGCAGAGCCTAAAAAATTAATTAATTAATAAATTGTTTTTTAAATCGACAAAAATTGCCCAGCGAGCGAAAAATGTAGATTTCTTCAATTTAATTATTTTGCGAGTGCCTCATTTCACTAGGATGCGACACAGTTATATTGAAATTGATGGTCTGCGGTAGCACTAACTGGACCGCCACATGCAAACTAACCTATTTTGGAGAAAATGAGTTCGGGGTTAACTGCGAGTTAGCACGACAATGACCATGCTCCACTAGGCCTTAGATTATTAAACTCTAAATTATACATTGTAATCGTAAAAATTTCACGCCACCATCAACAAAATTTAAAGTTAGGAGGCGCACTGCTTCGATCCTGCCTGAAAGGGCCGACCCTGACTGAGTGGGATACAGACGGAGGTACTCGATAAAATTCGCTCCGCAATGGAATCGAACTGATGTCTTCAGCGTGCAACGGTTAAGCGCCTGACCACTACATCACAGACCCCCGGTTTTTAAACTCTGATAACATTAGGAAGTTGTCTGTTTGAGTAAAGCGAAGTCCATCAACATTAATAGGTCATTTA